>NW_024037070.1:9725860-9866575 GCF_015706575.1 Patiria miniata
TCCACTGTGGTTGTTTGGCGAGAAAACACTGCTATTCTGTCAAGCGGTTTAACCAAAGGAACTTTTCACGTATTTTTACATTTTTTAGAAGACTGGGAAACTCCCCGTGTGTGTCAGGCAAGGTATCACATACTCCACCATCCTTGGAATGAAAACTCTCGACTGCCGATTACACGACAGAGGTTTTCCCTTTAATAAGACACTTGTTAGTATAGACCGATATTTTATGGACCCAGCCCAGTCCTGGCTGTATATTTTTATGGGTAAACAAGATAACAGCTATCGCCATCTTCTCTCTCATGTGCTGCAAGTTCAAGAGCGGTGGTTATTCCTAATGTAAACCAAAAGTTCGTAAACATCTTTGCCCAGGGAAGCTGGCACATACTCAGGCATGTGCGGCGGGCTTGTCCTACCGGGCCGCAGAGCCTTTCCGCCCGTGTGTCTATATGCGGGCGGCAGACGGTGGTCCGCGTGCGTGAGGAATTCATGGCGATATTTGTTTGTCTTTGGTCATTTTATACCACGAAACACGCTCCTTACTGTAAACTTTTAATAGCAGGTAGATAACAAAACGGACCATAACCCCCCCCTCCTCCAGCAAGCAATGGAGAAACATTCATCATGTGACCCCCAGAGCCAAGCCCTCACATCTGCCTCATTCATAAAATGAAACAATCTGCAAACATGCATCACAAATTTTGGAAGACAGAAGATGCTTCGACTTGTTGCTGCAGAAAACACAATCATATATGAATAAGAAAAAAAGCTTCCCGTTTGTGTTGCCTAATAAAGGTATCAGAAAATGGCATATGCAGACGAGAAATAGTTTCATATTGATTTTTTGATGGAAACTGTAATCGATCCATTGATTGGTATTAATCAACATTTGTAAACATCTTATTGAAGATTGTCATTATTGGCAATTGAAACAAACCGTCATGTGTGACTTCAACTTTGTTGCTTCAATTTCGACGAAGCACAACCCATCAAAATAAATGTAGTCATGTTTATTTATTCAGCCATCTTTTATTCGTATATTCCCTCTATTGAAAATGAAACAGAGAAATATATCTTCTTTTTGGTCTTCATCAGCTTATTCATTATTAATATTTTCGACCGCTATTGGCTCTTTTTTCGAAAAGGGATGTGAAATAAAACTTTAAGATTGATCTTAAAGGTATGAAGCTTAATAGTAGAGATAAGATCAATCGTATCTCAGTCCCTTGATCCATTATTACGGAAAAAAAACCGAGTATGAAGACATGAACACGATACCCTTCCCCAGTTTCTAAGGAAACAAATTGAGATGATCTTGTCAGATGTGATTGTATTAGAGCCGCCGAGGTTTGTACCGACTGTATAGGAGGTGGTCAGGATTCATTCCAATAGCAATCTAGTTAAATCAATCTGGGAAGTGGCCTACGTGCAGAATGTAACAACCGTTGAAATTACGCCTGTGAAACCTGCGATGGCAGGCTGGGTGGGGGGAGCACTGTAAGTGTAATGAAGGTGTCCTATCATGTTGTGGATCGTCCCTGAAATAAAGTACTCGCATAATTATCAGTGGCGGATCTACGGGGGGTTTACGGGGTCTGCACCCCATCTGGGGCCGCAATTTTCTTTTAGAAAAAACCTTGCAGAAAAACCCGACAGCAAATGCCTGCCAAACCCCCTCTTTGCAGCTATGCCCCCCTCCCTCTTGATGCAAAGCTGGATCACGCCCCTGCATTATGACAGAGGCAAACAATCAGCGTCACTGCTGCCGTGCACTGGCCAGCGTCACGGGACGTAAAGGTGCTATGTGATCGAAATATTGACGTAAAATAATTAGAATGTAAAATAATTAGACATAGAAATCGGACCATGGGTTGCCGCGTAGCGAAATTTTTTTCGGCGCTACGCGCCGTGAAAACTGCATTTTCGCATATACGTCGTGTACACAAAGCAGAATTGCCATTCGTACATATATATAATTAATTAACCATAATTCCAAAACCCTTTGACCTATAGTCATGAATTTTTGGGTATGTTAAGGAAGAGTTGCTTTATGCATGTGCTGTGTTTCAAAAATTTTCGTCACTCGATGGCGAGATATTGGGGGGGGGGGGGGGGGGATCCCCCCCCCGGCTGAGAGATGGTCAAAAAACCCGGCCCTTTAGGGTTAAAGAGGCAACATGGAATTTGTAAAGGTCACTTTACTCTTTGGTTTGTGTTAATTCCTCCAGGCACAAAATTGCGAGCCACTTCGATTCACTCTCGCTTCTTGTGGTACAGTCAATGAATCGCCCGCATGATAAAAAAAGAAACTTAGAAACAAGTTCCAATCATAAAAAGCTATCCAATGCCTGCATTAATTAGAATGATTAAAAGTGGTCCAGTTAATTAACCGCACAGGGAACTTATTGTTGTGACCAGTATGCACATTACGTAATAAACCAGTCAGGCGTGACTTGGGCCATGCTGCCTGCTGCATGCGACCCAGTACAGTCAGTCGTTCCATGAACCTACACCTGTGTACATGTGGTTTGTCTTCCGTGTCAACCCTTTCCCACGCAGTTCAACTGGGCGACTCCAGTGCGACTCCTCCTTGGTATTGGTAAATATACTAGGTTTCAACATTAATATATATGCCCCCGCCCCCTGCCCGGGGTATAATAAATACGAAAATCGATCGAGGCAAAGTCGTCAATTTAAAAATACAGAATAGACGAAGTAAACAGCGACCTCTATCGACTCGAGGTAACTGCTCTAGAGAGGGCGCTACCACACATTCATGGACGGGCAGCTGCAGCAGTCCACACGAACCTGCTTATGGTATTATTTGGTTTATGTATTGGGAATCGCAGTCATACCGCAACAAACGTGCAAACAAAAACGACGGTGACACGAATGCTGCCATGTTCGAACTGATGAACAGACATGCATGGATTTTGTTTGTCTTGGCCGTATCATCTTCTTTCGAGAGGCTGGTGGGCAGTGGCGTCGCCAAGGGGGGGGGGGGGGGGGGGGGGGGGGGGGGGGGGGGGGGGGGGGGGGGGCACGTGCCCCCCCTGGAAAACCTAGTGCCCCCCCAGTGCCCCCCCATCTGAGATTTGGGTTGGTAAAAAAATATATATTATTTTGTATATTCAACTCCCATCATCTGAGTTGGTTAAATAGCAATTTCTGGAGATATCTTCAGATCGAATTTAGCATCAAATGTGGCACCATTTTGCATCTAGCCCATCCTCCGTATGCGAAAATTTTCCAAAGGGGAGGGGGGCACCCCTCCCCTTAGACCCCCCCCCAGGACGGCGATCCGTATCCACCTAAGTGCCCCCCCCCATCAAATGCTGGTGCCCCCCCTGTGCCCCCCAGACTGAAAAGTCTGGTGACGCCACTGCTGGTGGGATGGGGATAATGAGCCAGGTAGGAGTAGGGCTTGGGAATTCGCAAAAAAAAACCCAAATCATAAATGGACAGAAAATTCTGTTCAACATTACAATTTAGAAAGACATGTTTGGCCAAACTAGAACCGGAAAAATGTCATTGGATTATGAAATTTGGAAGAGACGCACAAAAACCCACCCAGTCCCTGATACGCATCAAATCTGACACACCGTGAAAACGTTATAGCGCCCTCTTGTGTCGGCAAATTATAAATAATTCGACTACAACCCTCTCAACATTACTGTTGACCTTATAAAATGATTAAACTTTGGGAAAAAAATGACGTTATGGACTAATACGAATGCTAATCTAGAATTGATATTCTCAAAATTTAAATTTATGAAACGTGTGTTTTTCTTGAAAGCGGAGGGCACAGTGCAGTTGTGACACTTTAACATGAAACGTCAATAGAGGGCGGTACACAAGTCCTCAAGGCTTGTGAGAACGAAGGGTAGCCCAATGGTTTGTGGATGGGAGTCTTATTATACTCTTAATATGAGCCTCATATTGAAGGATTAAAAAGCAAGTTGTTTCAGAAGTGTAACCTCCTTTTTTGATCCACTTAGTTGCCAGTCCGGACTAACATCGGATTAGCGAACCCAGGGCCTATTCGTTATCATTTTTTTGTTTCATCAAGGTGCACCCAATGCTTACACACTCAGCACTGTGAGCCTGAGGTATCAACAACCGCACTCAAACCAACTTCGAATGATTGCCGTCTGTGCTCTTGAACCCAATTTAGTTTTTTTTTCTCAAAACGAATTTGGATCTTGGAATGTTTTATTTTAACGAAAGAAAATGCTTTTGTTGCGAGGGTAGAGGACTGAATGTGCGCTGATATCGGCTGCTGCGTGGTCTCGTGGCCTGATGAACGGAGGCATAATGATTGTTGATACATGTACGATGGAAAGCGTTATATAAGAATTTTTGTTTTGGGCCTCTTAAAAGGTTATATTTAGTGCTGCTTTTGCGAACGCGGGTAGACTGGTTCCCGACCCCTACGTTATTGATTATAAACGGGAGGCGGGAACTGAAATATTGTTTGACCGCAAATAATTTGAAATATGTAAAGTCCTAATTGTTCTATAAGTATGTGTGGACAGACGTTGATTGGTCGATGTCTTATTCATAAATAAATGCTTTATGCCAATATTTTTTACATAGCAATTTAAAAATATAATCTATTTTCGAGGTAAAACGCAAAAATAGCACTGCCAGTACATCTTTAAATTAAACAAATAGTCTTTATTACTTAATGTTTCCTTTGTCACAGCTCCTCTTGTGATGGAAAAGAATCATCAACTTTTGAATACTTGAATTTCTGTTTAACATCTTTGTTGTTGGACATCACAAAGCTCCGAGCTTTAAAGGTTTTCTTCAAGAAGAAACATTCCTCGGAGGTTAGTGTGCGGCTAAAATCCATGAAGTATGTATGAACTCAAAAGAAGACATGGATATTGAAAAAGAAATCGGTTGCTATGCAATCTTCATTGAGTAGTAACAGTCGCAGAACATAGCAAACATACTATTGCTTTTCTGACGTAATTATGGAAGACAAAATACACCCCACGAAGTTTCAAAATATTTATTATGACTATACCTGTGGTGACGTAAAGATGACTTTAATTGTTGAAAAATGACGCATGCAAGCTATACGCATGGCTGCTTAAGGAAAAAACTCAACATGGGGTGGAAGTACCACAGTACTAACGATGAAAATGATAGTCTAGCTGTCTTCCTGAAAGACAAAAAAAGGAAATGATTTATGACATATGAACAACTGAATTTAGACTGTATCGGGGAAGTGGAAGAAAGCCAACAAATGGGCCAATATGAACACGGATTACAATCTCTGGTCCTTCATAGATTACTTCATTTGTTTGAAAATCCACCCTCAAAGATAAAAATAGAAAAGGAAACAGCCTTGATTATGACTAATTGTGCTTACTTAAATAAAAAAATACGTCAATTAATAAAAATATTCATCAGGGTGCTTAAAGTTAAACCGTGGAAAGTTATGTCACTAGATTTGAAGTTGCGACTTTCAAACTCCATGCGTACAGACCTTGGAAACGTTGGTTGCATTATGTAAGTAACGGTAAAGCGGAATGTACTGGCGTCTTTCAACGTAATAATCTATAGTGTTCTGAAAGTTTTCAACTTACTGAAACTTTTAAACGTTCAACCCCTCCTACCGACCTCGAATCATGACAGGAATATCTTGTGGAATTCTACTGTTTGTTTTCTGCTCTCCAATAATTTAATGTCTTTTCTCTTTTCCATGAAGGACGCGCGAAGTCAGAACCCTCTCTCTTCTCTCTCGATTTTTTCCCCGAAAATACCTGACATCACCTCCTCGACACCCCATTAAGGGCTCCATGTGTGCCCCTAATGAGTCCAACGTGTCTGAGGTGTTTAATTAGCCCGAACTCAAGCCGACTCAACCAGCGCGATGACACCGGAGGTATGGGGGCGATACCCCCGGTTACTTTTCTCCCTCGG
The DNA here is from genome assembly GCF_015706575.1 of Patiria miniata. NCBI lineage: Eukaryota > Metazoa > Echinodermata > Asteroidea > Valvatida > Asterinidae > Patiria > Patiria miniata. The sequence continues at coordinate 9,731,792 of NW_024037070.1, forward strand.
GCGGGGCCACCGTGTCCCACGGTGGGGTAAACTTCCCCGGAGAACAAGCCCAGGCATTCACGGTGCGGGGTTGGATCCATTACCGGGCGGACTGGCCTCCCGGAGGCCGAGGTAGAAACCAAATCCTCGGTGTAGTGGCCGTCTAGTGTGGGCCTCGGATCTCAGACCTTGGAGAAATGACGGGTGTTAATCGGGGTTGACCTCCGACTGTGTCAAGAGAGAGTCTGAGACAGACAAGTTGAACGAGAGAGTTGCTAGAGGTTCTGGAAGTTGTGGGACTGAGTGAAAAGAAATTTTGTAAGACTATAAAAAAGGTTTGAATCTATGATCGGTGAGGTAAAATAATGGAAGGTTGAGGATATCTGATTGCATGGCTGACAAATGTTAATTTGACCCTTGGCAAATGACGAACCTTGTGACATAATATTTAACGAGCTAGTGCAGCATTATGTTTGTTTTTCACCTCCGAAAACAATTTAAACAAGATATAAATTAGAAGAAAATCTACTTGGTCAGCTTTATTGCGTCGGTGAAGGGCGAAACCCAATATTGATTGTAGACACAATAGTCAAACGATTCTCTGCATGGGCGTCAATCGCTTCTCAAAACTGTGTGTGTGTGTGTGGGGGGGGGGGGGGGGGGGACACATACCTTGATTAGCACTAATGCGAGCGCGAAGCCCTAATGGCGTGGAGTTAAGGGCCCCGAAAAATGTTGGATTCTAGACGCTCTGTGGTGCAATCTGAGGCAGTTTCTGCGACCACTAAAACCATTTTTTTGAGCAAAAGATCATCTTTTAAACATCATTTTCGAGTTTGAAGTCATTGAATCAGCTATTCTGAGCTGTAGAAATAGGCTACAATTTTTATTCGGGGGCGAAAAGAATGGGGGGGGACAAACGATATGATATCCCCCCACTTTAAAAAGTGGCGGGGGGGGGGGGGGAGGGCGGCCTTGTCCCCCGTCCCCCACCAGTTGACGCCCATGGTTCTCTGTACCAAGTCGCCAGAGTATTTTACAACGATTGCAGTGCTGCAGTCTCGACCTTTAAATCTACTCTTCTGGATTATGGCCAAAACATATATACGATATTGTAGAGCCGCAGCAAAACAGCATAATATTATTCTAGATGTATTACATTTAACAAACTAGACTCAGGTTTTAGGCTAAGATGTAACATATTTGCTATACCTAACGATATTAGACCTACGTCCCAAGTTTCTGTGTCACATCCCGCTTGCACTGACCAGTACTTTCCCCGGTCGAGTCAGTTTTCAACTCTGAAAACGAGAAACTACTGGGATTTCAAGAAGCAGTGACCGCATGGTCCCAGCTGGCTCGAGTTGAGCTCACATAGCCCGTTAGCATTATAACTAAGGCCGTCACACATTCTCCAAGAACTGCGAGGGGAAAATTAAATTTGACGGAATGTTGTGACATTTTAATCGAACGGGTCAGGGAGGTTTTCGGCGAGTGCCATCGGCAGCATCTCCTGGGACTGGAATTGGCACTAGAATCGTATATTGAAGCCATGCGTATGGGTGTAAGTTCTAAAGACCAGTATCCATGCCTCAGCTTTAGGCCGTGAAGCACGTTCTTGACCCGGACCATGCTTTAACGTATTTTCTTCAGCCTCTACAGAACAACATGGTAACCTTTCCTTGGAATAGACCGTGTACACCTGGCTCTTCGTTGAGATGAACAAGATCTAGTCCACATGAAAAAAACCCAAAAAACAATTACAATTTCGATATAGGAGCCCGAACTCACGTCAATTCAGATATACATTGAACATTCAACAAAAATCGTTATTGGCAACTTGATATTTATTTTGGTTTTGCAGCCCCCCCCCCGATTCTGAATCACGCAGCAGGTTTTCTTGCAACCTCGCAACTCTTTTCTCTCAACAACCCAGCGGAAACATCTCCATATCCCAGCTCTACCCTACTAGGATTTGTCACGTGAGTCCACTGGATCTCAGATCGAATTGATGGAAGATTACGGCAGATTTCCCCCTCAAAATATGGCAGTGAAATTCCCCTCGCGGTTGCCCACTCCGCAGTGTAAACTTATACTGATTTGTTCTCTAGCGCAGCGGTCGTGGTTATCAATCAAGAGACGGCGGATTAATTGTACAAATCCTCTGGATTCAATTAGTAATTGCCAAGAGCTTAACCGTTTAAGTGTGTATTAAAGGCTTGTTATCCTCATGACGTCATCAAGCTGACTGGGATGCAACTCTGGGATTGGCTCTTTTTTCGGAAGGGGTGGGGGGGGTTGGAGGATTGCTTATAAACAGGTTGTACACTTTTTGCTAAATATTCCATAGGCGAGAACACATTCGGTTTAACTGTCTAGGAAAATTTCTCACAATTGAGCAAGTGAGTCCAATGCAAGGCATTGATGAATGATGATGCTGAGCAGAATGAAAACAGTTTTGTATTGACTTCAAATTCACGGTTGTTTCCATATATTTTGATTTAAATAGATGACGTCTAGGCACTACTTTTCCTCATTTTAATGCAAATGATCACACACACGTTGTTTTTCAGAGTTTCAACAAATTTCAAACTTTAAAATATTCCCCATGATGAACCCAACTAGCTCAGAAAATGTGCACCTTGATTTCATCATCATGGCAAGGAAACCTGATTTTGTAAATATCTAATCTGGAGAAATCGCAATCATAAAAAGCCAGCCATTGAACGGTTTTTCCACAAATGTAGTTATCTAGAGAAAGGGGACTTCATCGTAAATACCTCCATGTTGACTACTTTATTTTCTTTACCAGTAATTACTTGTAGATCTTTTCAAGGCAAAACTTTTGCAGAGAACAAAATGAGGAAATGAATACTGGCGTAAGCCTTAAAAAAGTAGTATGTGTTTTAAACAGTTATGAAGACACGGAATCGAAACGAAGTGCTAGTCCAAATTTCAACCCGGAGATGCATACTCTCTTCCCCTCACGCCCACCAAAATCTGTCTCGTTGTCGAGAGTCCAGTCAACCGTATACTGCCCACGCCATGTCTCTCCTCCCCCGTAAAAAAGAGATATTTGAAAGAAAAGAAATAGAAGCACTTCAATCTTTTGCAGTACTCGCGTGCTGCTTTGGCAATCTGAACCCGGATCTCTGAGAATGTATAGGAAAGGCAACCCAAAAATCCGAATTCGAAACTGCGGAAATTGAGTAGATTATGAGCGATTACTGTGACGGGCAGATCGGATTACAGGCGGCTCCTTCCCCCAATCAAGCCATCGCTAAAGGAACGAGGTCATCGCGTATAGCCCAAGAAAAATATAGATACATAATTTCTGTTTTCCTAAACACGGCTGTTATTGAAATAATAATCCAATATTTGGATTGATCATCGAATGTATTTTTTCAAGACCAGGATTTTACCCAATCCGGCTTTGTTTGGGCTGGATCGTCTGTGATTGTTGTTGGCACAAAACTTGTCATTGTTTTTAGCAACGGATCCGGTTGCTAATTATTTTTCATTACACGAGAATAAGGAAAAGGTTTGAGGAAATAAAAAAAGAGACCAAGAAAGTGTGAATTTTGTTATTTTCAGAGTTCTTTATTTTTAATAGTTTATGTTCTTCCGGCATTATTTTCTTCCACATGTTTGGTCATGAACGTGGAAGTACATATTGCAAAACAGGACAAACATATCGTCCGCTGCAATTGCATTTCTTTTCTCATTCTCAAAAGAATTGTGTTTGGATGGTCGGAATGTCATAGTGATAACAGATAAGCCCGTTCGTCCATTGTCATGTTGCCTCTGTTTATAATGTTTGGTCTGCAACTTTCTGCCATGCAAGTGTCACTAGTCTTTTTCATGATAGAGCAAACACGTTTTCGTGAGACAACTTGACATGTTTCTTTTTTTAACTCCTACCGACTATTCATTCATTTGTTTCTCATTGTGAGTTCCAATCCAGCGAAAGAATCCTGCCATTTTTTGTTCACAAAGAAGACGACAATCTCTCTATCCATGAGCTTTTCAGACATGTATGTTCACGTGATAATATTAATAGATGTACATAACTACACTGCAAAAACTGCAGTGTTAAATTTACACTGTTGGTATCTATATAGGACCATCCGGTGTTAAATTTTACTGGTGTTGTCCTATATAGATACCGAATGGTGTTAAATTATACAGTTTTTGCAGTGTATGTACGTTTTATGCCCATTTCCCGCAATACACCTCTCGCATTTACATGAAGAATGATGGCAAACTACAGACTATAACTAAATGTATAGAGCTGTTACACCACTTTGGAAACATTTCAAATAAATTCATGTAAATACGAAGAGGGATATATTTGGGGTTGGGGGGGGGGGGGGTTGGACATCGTCATTAGCGTCCCGGCCTCCAAAAACCTAACGGGGGACAAGCCCCCTCCCCCATCCCCGGGGATGGCCGCACATGCTTTCATATCATTGTCTTAACTCTCAAATCAAACAAAAATTATAGAATTTTCCACTGTTTTCTGTCTTTATGGCACTCTTTACCAAAAAAAGAGAAGATTTTTCTGAAATTGAAAAAAAAAATACGAAACAGACTACTTTTTTCCCCTGCGGGATCAAGGTGAGACGGCGAATACACCGGGGCGGGGGGGGGGGGGGGGGGGGTACTAGACTCCGAATATCTTCCGCCTGTCATCACGGTGGTAAATGGGTGCATGATCGCTAGACTGCTTCGCACCCTCCAATCCTTCCCGTGGGGGCTACGGAGGGGCACTGCAACTCCGCAACGCACGCACCCAACTTGTGACAGGGTGATGACAAGTTGGTCATCGAGTACCTAGTACCTCGACAACCAACAACCAAGGGTCTGCGTGTACTTCTCCCCCCATAAATATTTAGTGTTGCGACAGGGAGGGAGGGTGGGGGAACGCCGGCCGTCTTTATTTTCCTTGGGACTTATTGTGAGAAGTTCCTGTCAAAATTGTTATTCAAGAGAATATTTCCTCTCTCTCTTTGTCTGTTACAGTTATACTGCCATTGATAGGGGTGGGTTAGGGAGTAGGCGTTTTTTGTGTGTTATTGTTGAGTGTATATAAGTGGATTCATAAGGTGCCTGGATGTTACAATTGAAATGGTAACATTGAAACCTCCGAACATGATCTGCTGTCATCGCAATGTAATTAGCATCATCATCCTTCTATGACTGTGAGGATTGTTTTTTGATTGTGAAAATGATGGTGGTTATGTTGATGGGGCTAACGATGCCTATCACCATGATGAGGATGAAGGATGTTCCTCCCGTTACCATGGTGAAGATATTGACGATGATGATGATGACGCCATTATCATTGCAATCACCATCACTGTCAACATAGAAAACAACTGTGGTAACCAATGGATCACCTTTATCCAAGTTGTGTCGTCATCATACCTGCTATCTTAAATCATCGCCATTTGAATGTTTCATCACCGTTTTCATCATAATTGTCATCATTATAATAGTGTATTCAACATGATAATTTCCGTCACCCGTCCACAACTGTCATTCATGACCTGCCTTCCCAGTCCTTGTTGTTTGCATCAACATCACTGACATATCCCTTTTAAGTTTTATCGCCATCAATGATCATTATCATCTTCTCGAACATAATCGAATGTCTTCATTCCAACTTACTGTTTGTGGGTTTCTTTTCGTGTTATTACTGCGAAGAAATTTAGCAAACATGTCTTAATAATAATGGGAGGAGAAATTAGGTCAACACCTCCCCCTTAACAAAGTACCAATCATGTCTTTCCTGGCAAACCTTGACACTATTAAAACCTAAACCACAAACTTGGCCTCCCCCTCTTAGATTCTCTCACAACTTCCCCGAGATCAGGTTTTCATTCCCAACTTCCGAGCTGTCTATCAACGGGCCTGTAAAAAGCACCAATTTTCCTCCTTCCCGCCCAAAGACCCGGGCTAATTCCCTCTCTTCTCTTGACTCTTTTTTCAAGCCCCCTCCAGTCGCAAAAACACAGGCTGAACTTTTCAGCGGGAGAGACAGATCGAACGGAGGGGAGTTTTTGTCTTGATGGCAGGCACTCAACAGCCGGGCGTTCGAAGCGCACTCACTGAGGGTGACTGGTGTTTTGGTTGCCGTACATTGACACCTTGGACTTGCACTGTTAATACCCAAGCGAGTGGAGCGGGTACATGGCGAGAGAGCTACCGGGGGCTCTGGCAGGTATTCCAGGCAGGATCAAGGCCCGACAGCTTGACAAATCTTACCCCGAGGCTCCATCTGATAACAGAAGGTTTTCTTTCCTCCCCCCCCCCTTTGCGTTTTGGCTTTCTTAGGTTTTATTCAGAAGGTGATTGTTAAAACCTGGGATGTGGGACAACAAACTCTTCTGTTCTGAGATTTCGACTTGTTTTTGTCAACACTGTCGGGATACCGGAAGTTTCATTGCACACCCCAGGGAAAGTAATCCATTTTTATCGCGTTTCGGTAATAAAATAATTGTACACAAGTAGGCTAAGCTCATTCTTTGCCCTTCACAAAAATCCTCGACTGGAAAAAAGTCACAAGAAGGATAAAGGTATAGTTTTATCGGATATTTGCTTTGACGGACACCCCACGTTTAATGTAGATATATAAAAATGAATCTGCAAATGTGTTATTGATGTCTTTTGTTTTTCAAACGTTCGCAGAGTTGGGGACAATGTCAAAGAGGGCGCTATTCGGCTCCACTGTAAAAATAAAAATAGAATGTACAACTGGTAGGCATGCATAAACTACGCCTACAGACAGCCACACTTCGGGGTCGTCCAATCAAATTTAATAAGCGCCGGTAAAGCAGCATATCAACGCTAATCAAGTATCCATTTTGAAAATTAGGGGTCTTTATTAAAACAATCAAGGCATTAAGTTGAGGTTTTTTGTTTGGTTGTTGACCCAATCCTCGCACCTGGGGTTTGTATACGGGGGCATTGCTCGCATACTGCCAATCAGCCAAGCTCCAGTCCCACTAATTACTGGCCTCGGAATTGCCCAGAGCTCAGCGCTCTCCGCATGCCGATTCATTCACACCTTTCTTTTTTTCGGTAGGCAAGATGTAAACTTTTCTCTCCGTGAGCGCCAGCAGAGCGAGCGAGAAGGAGCAGCGAGTAATCAGCCTGATATCTGGCGGTCTCCCGCTGTTAATTCTGCGTGCCACGCCGTGCCGAGTAGGAGGATTCCGAGCATCCAATTCCTGCTTGGACTCAGAAATCCAATATATGATCTCAAGGACGATATACCCAATGAGCAAACGCGACTCTTCGCTCTTGTTATTTATTTTGGGGTGTACTAGTTTTTCAAGAGGAGTATTTTCTCTACTTTTTTTTAGCCGAGGGGCAACCCTAACCCTCGCACGGATCCCCTACCGTCAGGAATCCTCGCAGCCTCGGCTGGGCGTCTCCGGCCAAACTCTTTGAGGCTTGCCGTTCATTTGGCCGGCAGATGGCTAATTTCTAACCGGCCGCTGGAAAAAAAAATCCGCTCAGAGGGAACTATTCCGTCCTCGTTTTGTTTTTATCTCCCCTCCAGATCGCGGCAAGGATTTGGTTAAAAAGATATCCGATGGCTTTCTTTTAAACAGGAGATCTGTTTAATGAGAAAGCGGTAGCGCCTAGTGGGGCGTCGCATACCGTTGTTATGTAATCTTCCTCACATCATGGGCTAAAGAACCGCAGAAAAATCTCAAGAAAGTCCCAGGAGAGCGTGGAACACCGAATCAGCGGCTTGTCAAACCACAGTGACAAGAATCACCTTGATATGATGATGATGGTCCCTAGGCATAGGAGAAGCATCGCCTTGATTTATTATCCACAACAAAGCATTTGTTATTCTGGTTCCCCATTTTTCTCACCTCCTGATCTGAAAACCAGAGACACACCTTCCCTTCTCTCAATCACCTTGACCGAAGAAATCGTCCTTGTGCATCCCTAGCCTTCCCTTGACAGTTCACACCATCCTCTGTACAACTCATCCCTCCAAGGACCTTGGATGGTCGTCATCGGTTTCGGCGTCAAATTGTCATTTTCCAAGCTCGAGGACACAAAAGAAAGAAGACTACTGGTCGGTTGATTGAATGAATAGCTCCCATTGTTTTCCTCCGTCGGCACCGTTCCCTGTCTGTTCGTCTCCTCTCCGGCCTTGATCGACCCATTCACTGTTTCAGTAGTTTCTGTAGCATACTCCCCTTTTTCACGGCACGCCCGTTTGGCTGAGTTTTGTCGACTCCATACCCGAATTCATTTATCAGCCACACACACTCCATGTGACAAGTACAATTGCCTGATACGCCGGTGCCAGTACAAATTAGGCCTCGACTTCACTGTTTGCTTCAATTGAAGCGAAGTTTAGGATTGTTACGCTATTTGAGGATGTTTATTTGAATTGTTCCCCATCTGCACGGAATTTCACCTAAAACGAGCATATATAGAACACGAATAAAGGGAAATCATTAACAACCATCACAACGTCACCCCTCATCGGGAAAATATCTAACATCAATTTACTTCCGAAGGTTAACGCATGACGCTTTTTACAACTACTCCCCTCAAGTCAACCCAAAAATGTCATTTCTTTTCCTTCTGGTATTTAATAAACAATGAATGTTTTCAATTAAAAATTGGTCTAATTATCAGGTAAGGATTTTATCTATTCTACGTTCATCGAAAATGTTTTTGTTTTGAACAGTATGAGAATTTGAAAGTGAAGGGGAACAAAGTAATCAGATCTGGACAGTGGATTTGAATCTTCCGTTTTCTTTCGACAATTTCATTCTGAAATAAAACTAAAAATCCAGAGAATTCCCCGAGCGTTGCCTTCAGAACCCCAAGGACCTACCGACACTTTGATGTTATAGTACGAAACTTTCAAAGTATCCTTTTCAAGTTTTTTTTCTAATTAGAATTTCAAACAGTCAACAGTCAGTCATTGAAAAGTGTCCGGAGAACACTTGTCTACATTTCGGCGCGGCTGTGCGGTTGCCCCCCCCCATCAAAAGCTGGATACGCTACTGTATTTTTCTTCCGAGTTCAGTTCGTAACAAAACCCGAAACAACTCAGCAAGAATGAATATTGATCAAATCTCGTGCGACAAGCAAAGCCATGACCGTCCCCAAATCTGAGGTGCTCACACGACAGCGTTTGCCTTCTGATGTTTCATTAAAAAAACGACCCCCTCGCATAATTGGCTGTTTTTGAACATAGACCCATGAGTACAAGGTAATATATCTCATTAGCGAAGCTGATACGGGTTTAATCCTGTCAGTCTTGAGAAACCACAGCCTTGCATTAAATGCCTTAGCTTCCATTGTGACTCTTTGACGACAGAGAATTATATTTCAAACTGTCATAGTATCAAGGTTGACCTGAATGATACTCCAATTCTACCTCAGTCCGAGGGAAGATGATTTAAAAGAATGATTCTCGAATTTGCATGAGTTAACACATTACGAAAAATTGTAGGGTCACGAGCAAAAACTACTCCGTTTTTCATGTATAGTTTGCACAAAAGATTATTCCTTTCCTCGTTTAAAATATTGCAGCATGGAGGAAGGACTCTCTCCATGATTGTATACGTTTCGTCAATTCGACACAGTGTGAGAAGTTTTCGAAACTTACTGAATAAACTACTCGACAAACAGTACGATGCTTAGTAAAAGGGTCGCAAACCATTGACGTGTGAAAAGAAAACAGTCTTGGCAGTTGGTTTTATTTCAGGGCGATGGATAAAGGTCGTACTCCTAAGTGAAATCTCCTGACTTTACGGATGGAATCCTTGGTCTTGCAACACAAATATAATTTCTGAGTTTAATGGATACTCCGCACGGACTGATCAAAGGGGAAGACATGTCATGGTTTCCGGCCTGATGGGCTCAAGGTGGAGGCTTTTTGGCAATCTTTTATTTTTACCTTTCGGCTTTCTGCTCAGGTTGGTCTTTGAAAACCGTTGATCAGTGCCGCGAAAACTCTTTGCGTATTTACCTCATGAATGGGTGGTGCAATAAAACAATGATAAATTAAAGGTGTTTCCAAAGTGGCAAATCCAAGAAAAATCCACACAAAATTGCCCGAAAATGACACACAAAAAAAGAGTCAAATTGAAGAAAATTGGTACACAATTAGAGTCAAATGGGAGAAAATGCGAGTGAAACACGTGTCTGTTCGGAATGTGCATTTTGGATGTGGAAGAATGTCCTATGAATTGGAAACAATATCATCCGACAATAAAATTTTCTTTGACGTACTTTTCTGGCACAATTCCAACCCGAAAGGGCACTAGGCTGTTGTCTGCCAACTCCAAAAAGGAAATACTCCAGCGAACTATAGCACCGTGTGAAAAAGTACAATTTAGAAGAACAATACCAGCAACTTGGTGGTTTTGGTGAGCAGACGGTTATGCTTTATTTCCGGTGAGATAAGCTTACTCCCAGCATCGGGTGTACTAATGGTTAGAAAGTCCCGATTTAGCTGCCACCCACGCGGGCCAAAGGCCCGGCCCGTTGCCGGCAAGTCTGGCACAAAAAGGTACGGCTGAGTTGATATTGAGAGCCTCCGAGGAAAACATCAAATTTACCACTGAAATGAGGTTAAGTCACCGTATTAAAGCGACTGTCTATCTCTTCTCGAAATGTTCATACAATCCTATGCAAGTTCTATTTTGTGGTTTCATATGGGGACATCAGTAACAGTAGTATCAGTAAGTCCCTATTTCCCGATCGAGTTGTTAGAAATGTGTTAGAAATAATTAGAAGAGTCCAACCTAATCACGCTTCAGTTCACTGAATCTTGAATGTAGATCAAACCAACCTTAGGTTTTACGTTCGGTAATAAGTATCTATTTTGTCAAATATAATTTTGCAAAATGTATGTATATCGCAGCGCCCTCTTTCGATTCGAAAATGACAGGTTTCCTGATGGTTGGAAAGGATCCTTTTTATGTAGGATGGAAATCAATCAAGATTGAAGCGTCATGATATTTTCCATTGAAACAAAGGAATGTTGAATCAACAAAACTCGTTCATGCTATGCAAATTAAACCGTGCTTTATTGAGTGGGTTAGTACTTTTTATAGCCGACTTCACGGAAACAAAACAACCATGATGTCGGCCTACAAAACAAAGTATTTTTTTGGTCCATATTTCCTCATTTTGTTCCTTTTTTCTGCAAACCGAAAACTGACTTGCATTTTAGAGCTGAAGTGGGTACTCCCCCGCTCGCGAAATGCCTGATTCTCATGAAAATCAACCGGGGTACAATTTAGACAGTTCCGGGCACACTACAAGTGACCGCATTTTGTACGCGTACTTTTCAAGCTGGCACGCATGCCGACAGATGTTTCAGGCGCTGTCCATGCGGCATCTTCCTGGTATTAAACGCTGATCCCTTGATCATGGTGATACTGTGGAAGCACAACAGGACTTTATTAAAGGCTTCGCGAGAAAGGGAAATGCATGGACCAAAATGGTTCCTGGAAACAGTCTGACAACGGCTGTAAACAAAATACAATGACATGGATCTATGACAAAGGGAAATTTGTCATTTATTCCCTGGGTGGGGCTTGAATACACCTGTATCACATGGGATTCCTATAAGGTTGCGTTAAAATGCCTAACAATTCGAATTGCTCGAAAAGCAATTGATAATACGCAAAACGGATAGTCTGTCCACAGACCCTAAAAGGTATGTTCGTGTGACTTATTTGTTTAGGTATCGTACTACATTAAGTCCAGACTACGATTGTAAACTTTTACTAATTACCTTTTTCAATCAGTTATCTTAAGAGGTAGTCTAATTCTTGCAATGCAGTGAAAAATATAGCAAACAAATAATTTGAATACAAGCTCGCTTCCACCAATGAAAAACAGAACAACCATTTCTGCATTTTGTACGAGAGGCAGGGACGGTCAACAGTTTTGTTTCGATAAAACTGGTCTTTGTTGCACCAGTGGTTTTTACTGAGGCAATCAACCGCAGGGTCCGATGGGATCGGGTAAAGCCCTGTCCGCACTGGACTTTTTTTTGGAAGGTTTTACCGAGACGATGGTAAAATGAGAAATGGTCAAATGTGACCACTGTCCGCACTTGGACTTTCGACACGGGAAAATTTACCCAGACCGCGTGGGAGAAGTAACCGAGCTGTCACAGTGTCAGTAAAATGACTCACCGTACACAGAAAACAAATTGCCGATCACATTTTCAGCCGCCGATACGCACAGTAATATTACACATGCCATTTGCATGCACAACATAATCGTTTACACGATATTATTTCATCTTGACACGCTAAATCTTGACGAAAAGGCCTATAATTCTGACGCATTTTGTGATGCACGTCGTCGAAGCCATGCCGCTGTACGATGTTCCGTGCGGCAGCAGTGCCATCAGTATTCGTTGGTTCCCATCGCATGCTTACAGAATCGAAGCTATGATGTGGGCAGGAACCAGTGACTACGGCCTACGTACGGTACCGGACGTACCATGATGTTCCGTGCATGACTACAGTAGCGTATCAGGACGAATTTGGATCGTGAAAAATAACATACATCGGTGGAGAAAGAGAATTTCCGCAAATTAATTCTCAGAACGTGATCTCTCTTCTCTGTGTATATGTATTTTTGTCCGTTGAAATATATATTTTAACGAGATTTTACCGCTTGCAGCGTGTTTCTACAAAATGTTCGGCCACCGCACGTGCAGGTTCGTGCGGTCTCTGTATGCATAACAGGGCGCTCGGGCCGGATGTACGCTTTCCTGAGCCGCTTTTACCGACTGACACTGTCCGCACTGGACTTATCGTCTCGGGAAAAGTGACCTGGTCAGTTTTCCTGGGCGCGTGGGAAGTTTTCCTGGGCAGCAGTTGGCCAGTAAAAGTAACCGCTGGACTCAGGAAAAGTAACCGAGAGGAAAACGTCCTAGGCTGTCCGCACTGGACTTAAAATGGGAAAAGTACCCATAGTCTCGGTTAGTTTGACCAAAAAAAGTCCAGTGCGGACAGGGCTTAAGACGACGGTCGGACTTAGTTAAAAGGTGAAGAGGGTGCTAACTTATTATTAACCAAACTGTGGCCAAACTCCATCACTAGTGTACTGAAACATTCCTGGTTAACTGGCGACATCACATGGTTGTCATAATATTTGAGCACCTGCAAGGCCCCCCCTAACAACACACAACTAGTAGAGTGGGACTTTTCCCATAGCATAGGTTTTGGCTAAATACAGTCCCTCTATGAAGAGTTGGGCTTGAGTCTGTAGCTTGCCGAGCTATTCATTTCTGAAGTGAAAGCGGCAGTTCGAAGATTAGCCGTAGGCAATACTCAGATGTGTGTGCATAGTGCACACCTTGACAGCAGGTGAAGGAGCAGTACACAATCAACTGTGGGCAAACATGGGCTACTCCACACATGGCTCAGTCTGCTAACCTGCACAAGTCAATTGACATGATTTGGGTGCTCAGTGGGTGTTTTTCCCACTGCCAAGCACAAGTGCTATTTAATTCAGGATTTCCATCAAGAACTTACCGATCATGGCTACTAAAACTATTCTGTATCGTTTTAATATTTACAGCGGCGGGCATTATTTTGGTTCAAGACTATACTTGAGGGTTCTGTAACTGTATGTCTCTTAACATTAATAATTGTGTATGTGGTGTTAGTTTCCCCGTTGCAGGAAACCAACGTTTGAAAATTGAGGGGAGTTTTGCAACCTTTTAGAAAGAAAAAAACACGAGTATTATGATGATACGGTTCTCTTTTGTTTCGGGTGTGGGGAGGGGCGTCACAGAGGAGCCAATAGACAATGCCACCTTCTAGTTCTACAATCATCAATTACTTGAATTAGGCCTGCTGTCACAGTTAAGCCTACCGTGCACACAGGTGAAAAAGAATAAAAACAAATCAAAAACCTAACGTTTGGGAAAAAACGTCTATATGGACATGTTCATTTTTCGCGGATGGGAGAAGCAGAGCTGAAGTACAAACCATGCTTCCTTTGGGGAAGTCATTATTTTTGTTCCACTTCCAGAGAACAACCCGCATTCTCTCTGTCCATTTGAACTTTCCCTGCCAATCAATGTTGAGGAGCTAGTTTGATTACGACCATAAATCTCATTGAACCGTTATTAATCCCTGCTCAAGTCAAGGGCACACAATCTAAATAATAACATTGTTTAATGGCATCAGAATGCAAATGCCATCCTGTGTTTTCGAGTTGATACTTCAGAGATGACTGATAGAGGATAGAAAGAAGAAGCTCGATGCCATTTTGATGATACCACTGCAAACAAGACGACTGTAGAATCACAACAAAATTAGGAACAACTGCTGAAAGTAAAATGGTTCGATAAATTGACTATTGAGATAGTTTACATAGCTGGTAGGAATGGGTTACATAAGAAAATGTCTAAACAATGCCAAACCTGGTTCTAATTCTATTCTCCTTGCAATCGCATACCAAATGCTGATTTGAAAAAAAAAATGCATGATGAATTTACGCATTGACCTACACACAAATTTGACGTGTTGTAGCCCAAATCATTACCCAAAGCTCCTATAAAGGGTTCCGTACTTATATTATAAGGTTAAACCAAACCCAAGCCTATGCAATGCCCCACTGCCAGTGTAATGATGGAAAGTAAAGATGAGTACACACAAACTGTGCCTTTAAAACAGCCTACCGGTCGAGGGTGACATTTTAAAGGGGCTGACCCAAGGTCAGACCCGGTGAATCACTCAACGCGCTGACTGCGAGGACATGGTCCTATAATGTGCGCAACATATATGGCTGGACATCGGTAAAAGATGGTCATCGTAGGGCTCAGCAAGTGACCGGTAAAACATGAAAGGCCCACAGTCCACCATCCACCGTTGTTAAGAGAGACATGGGTGATGGACATGTAAACACGTAAACAGCCAATAAACATCCACTGTTCGCACCCTTGAAGTCATGCGAGCAGGCACGGACCGCAACAACCTTCGTGATAAACTGGCGATTGCACTTTCGATTTCACGCGGAATTTTTAGTGTGTTGGAAGTTTGAACACACTGCACCATCATAGGGCTATAAATGGAGCTACGGTAATGGGAAGTAGAGTTGAAAAAAAGCCAGTGCCCTATTGAGAGTAATAATAATTGGCTTGGGTTGTTGTAACAAATTTGCAACAGAGATCTATTCATAAACGGCGTTAATGCTAACCAGCTGTTTCGGGGCAATTTGCAGTTCTTGAAAAAAATTGACCAAAGAAGGAAGACAGGCTAGCGGGAGTTTAAACCACCAACTGCCCCCAACAGTGGTTCTTGGCAAAAAGCTCGGGTAGAAGGCAGGACCGTAAACCCGAAATTAATGGCCGCTGTTCGGACCATGAAAACAGCTTTATATTTCACCTCCTAGTTTGACAACCAACGGCTGGCAGTTCAACAAAAAATGGACTTTAAAACAGAAATCCCTGAGTTTGTGGGTTCTATTCTGTTTAGAGCAGGGATTGAACTGGGCCAGTTCGGCCACACTTCGCTCGGATTTTGTTGCCAATAATCCGGTTAACACTCGCAGACGGCCGCGCGGACTTTTGTGGTGAAAGAAAATATGAAAACAGCAAGAGTGTGTTTGGGGAGATTTGGTTCAGCAGCGGTCAAAACTCACGCCCGTACCTCAAGTGTAAACTTTAACTGGGTGAGCCGGCTCGGTGTATAAATTCGTCTCCATCAGGTTTGGTAATCGAGTTGAACGCGGAAAATCAGTAAAAATTAGCAATTAATTTATTTGGTCGTCAAGTGAACGCTGACAGTCATATATCGTTGAGCAGTGTATGTATCGCTCTCTGTGTGTGGGCAGGTCGTGATGGGTGGTCGCCAGCTGCGCGCTGATTGGCTACCGGATTTCTGGGCGTGACTTAGAACTCATGATGGCTACGTGTTGACGGTTTCCTTGTGGCTTAGTATATTGAGCAGGCTGTTGCCTTAGCGAACGGATCCATGCCCATGTACGCTTTCAACTCCGTGGAAAACTCCGGCAATACGCCACCTTCTGCCAACCTGGGGCTGACCATGCAGGCCAGTTTCGCCTCGGCTAACCCGGCCACACCGAACTCGCTGGGCGTCATGCACCCGGTGTTTCAGGACCAGAGTTACTACCGACATCCCAGCTACTCGGGGATGCCGGTTTCTGTCTACAGCCATGACCAATATTCCAGCATCGCGCGGGGGTACGGCCCGTACGGCCACCAGCAGCAAAATCCCAAAGACATGGTCAAACCCCCGTACTCCTACATCGCTCTGATCGCTATGGCTATCATGAATGCCCCAGAAAAGCGATGCACACTCAACGGAATATACTCCTTCATCATGGACAGGTTTCCGTTTTACCGGGAAAACAAGCAGGGTTGGCAGAATTCAATTCGGCACAACCTCTCCCTGAACGACTGCTTCATCAAGATACCCCGAGATGACAAGAAACCCGGCAAGGGAAGCTACTGGAGCCTGGATCCCGATAGTTACAACATGTTCGATAACGGTAGCTACCTGAGACGTAGGAAGCGATTCAAGAGAAACAAGACCATCCAAGAGAAAGAGGAGAGAGAAAGACTTAACGAAGGTCATTCTGGGGACGCTACATCCCAAGAACTCATCAACCATCAAAATGGTGTCTCCTCGGGGACGGAGGAATCAGGTCATCCGGCCGAGTCAACATCCCCAATGACAGCTACCTCTAAGGTACTGACCAGCAACAGCAGCACCCCACTTCTAACCCCAAAAGTGGAGCCTGTGGACTCCCCAGTTCTAAGAGAATCTCCCGGGAACTCACGGCATTTGTCAGGAGATGGGACAATGATGACCACCTCACCGTCAAGTTACACCGTCGATAACATCATGACCGTTCACCACGACCGGGACTCCACCAACGGCTGCAACTCTGACTTGAACCCGGGTGGACACCCTTTGCCTGGAAGGCCGGTGGTGGGTCAACTCGTCTCTCCTCAACCGCTCAGCTACAACCAGACTTATCACTCGGGACCAGGCGGAGTCTCATGCTCCAAGAAAACGACCGGCATGACCGGTAATGTAAACTTAGTCAATCATGGCATGAACTACCACTGTAACATGTACGAACCTGATTTGAGCATGGGTAAGCACATGGCCATTGCCCCTACACCAGAAGAAGTGCATCAAGAGCAAGGTTTGTCCCAGCGACCAAGTCCCCAAGGCCCCAATTCCATCATGACATCGCAACCCAGCAATCTCAGCCCAGTGCATCGCGGTGGCACTACCGGGAGCAACTCGTGGTACCAAGGCCCAAGCCCGGCCGACCTGCACGGTACCAGCACGGGCTCGCACGGTCAGTCCTTCGGTATGTACGACTCGCAACGGCTACCCTCACAACGACTGATGGCGCTGAGTCACAACTCGCCCGTAACACTGGGCCTAAACACCGGGGATAGCTGCCAACTAGCCGCTACGTCTTACCGCTCACCAACCGGCACTACAGCACCCGGTATGTACCATGTGGCAGGACAATACTCCTCCTATGACTGTTCAAAGTACTGATATAAACAAAACAAACCTGAGTAAAAAAAAAAGACACGAAAAGAACAAAAAGATGCAAAAACGGGTTTCTTACTTGTCACTTTTGTGTTGTGCTGTGAATCTCGAAACGCACGTGGTTTGGTATACATTGCTTGTTGTAATGACCCAATTTGTCAATATTTATACAACTACGGAGTTTTCCGATTGTCTGTCGTATTACAACCGCACACAAACCGACTTGGGATGAACTCAGTCTTCAGAACTCACGCTTTCTTGTTTGCTTTGGGTCAGATCGGTGGCAGATTTTCTTTTTTTATTAATGCTTAGAAGAAAAATGTAGTCTGTAAGTTTACCCGCTGCTGAGTACACTTTGTTTTTGTAAACTTTGGGGAGAACTTTCCATAATATTTCTTTAATAAACAATCCGTCTGGATGACTTAGTTTTTACAGTCAGGTTAACCATTGCCATCGATCCAGTGGTAAGCCCATTACAAAGCTCTAGGATTATACCCTACTATTGGCATGACACTGGTAAAAGCCGATATTTTGCCAGCTTGTTTATCGAATTTGTAAATGCTCGGCCATGGTGGTGTTTGTATACGAGTATCAAACATAGACAATTTTTAAACGTTGTGATGATGCCATGACTGGTAAAGTGATACTTTTCCTATTGTATAATGATACAGACATCCTGTCAAAGACGTATAGTAGTATCACATAAGCTTTAAGTATGGAATCTGATTGTGACTTGCTCGTATCGTATGAACTATCAACACCATTTTGAACTTGAACCTTTTTATTTGCCACATGAAGTCCATCAAATCCCAATATTCCCGGGCTGTATTTCTCAGATACCATTCAATTATTAATGCATTTCTATTTCAGTATATAGATTTTATTGTCCCCTTTTGAATACCAGTGACCGGAAAATGGTGCGATAGGGCGAACACTGCACAAGAGATTTATTCATCTTTTTATTCAATTATGGCTGAATTACATAAAATAAGGTTGAAGTTCTTGCCAATTGTGTGAACAAAATAAAGGTTTCAGCTCCAATTTATGGCATGTACTGCTGTATAATACGGAGGGAGAGTTGAAAGTCTCAGTCACGAGCACGCTTGCAAAGCAACACAAGTCATTTGTGCAATCTAACTATAGGTTTTTAGGCCCGATCAGCAACGCTTGGAATCATTCGCTTTGCCCATCGGAGCGTCGGCTAACCGGGCTCCACAGCGAGAACTGACCCGTTACTATTGAATTTACAGCCCCGGCAAGTCCTGCCTCCGTGACCGCTGAATTATACCGCAGCAGTGTCGAGCGGAGACAGTTGTCTTTGTGGAGTTTTTGCTCTCATGATTGATACACACTGAGCGGGAAAACTGGTTCACTCATGGAGCCCACTCTAAAGAAGCTCAGTATTTTTTACACCCCAGAGATATAAATATTAATATATGTGTACAATGATATGTATACATATGTATATAAACATATGTGTATATAAACATTCATATAAATATATAAATATTTATAAATGACCAAATGTAAAATGGCCAAATCTTTTAACCATTTTTTTTAATATTTAGTCTTGCCTGAGATTTGTGTGCACTCGGTGTATCCATTGAGGAAAAGTTGTTTCAGATCCTTACATTTCTATGCAAAAATGATATGACATATTCGGAAATGTGAGAATTATTTTAAAGTACAAGCTGGTAATTTCCTTATATGAACAATTGGTACATATAAAACAAAAGAGGCCAATGTTTTGTAAATTCCTTCTCATTTATAGATTCCATTTGCTTGTAGAAAAGATAAACGCAGTCTAGAACTTTTAGAATCCAAAGTGTAGGTTACCAACACAAAAAACTGAAGTAAAAAAAAAATCGGAAAAAATCACTTATTACTCGGAGAAGAAATTGCATGTACATTTTGTCCCGTTATCTGAACTCAGAATATCCTTTCGTTGAAATATTTCTCACAGTTTTTCTCGGTGGCACATAAGGCCTAATGAACTTGTGGTTAACCAATTTTTCGACATTCACTTTTGAAAAGGCCTTTCAATGCTTCCCATTAGTGACGAAGTGAAAGCACTGTCTCTGGGCTTGAAAATGGGGAAGGAAGTGGCCATAAATATAGATTAGTACCCGTGAACGCTGGTGTCAAGTGATATATAATAACCGTAACATTGTCCCAAATCTAATAATGGAATATAGAGAGTCCAGTCCTGAACTCAAAAGAGCCCTCCCACTAGACATTGCTAAACCTCGTTAATCACTGAGGAAGACGCTCAACTTCTGTTAATCTCGATTTAATGCCACATTTTGAAAATATGTGACCCAGATAACTCGGGGGATATTTTCCACTTCACAGCGAGACAGTTCTAGTAGTGTTAGATCAAGATATCCTTTCCTGGGATTGGCGTATTATGGACCGAAATCCTGCAAAATAAAAAGGGACTTAAAACAGAAGATCATGCTTTTGCACACCAGACTATTATTTTTTGGTTGTGTTTTTAATATCACAGAGAAAACCCTAGAGTAGGCTAACATTCACTTGTAAAACTGCTGAGATTCTCAGTCCGCATTTTGTTGGTGTGACTGTGTAATTTGTCCAAAAATTTGGTAGCAAATTTTGTTTCCAACCACAAAGCCTTTTCACGCAATTTCGGCCGGATATAGGGACGTGGGAATTATGCAGCGCTAGTTTTGCTGGTCGATCTGGCACTGATTACAAGCAAGAGGGAGGAAAAAACGAGAAAGAAAAAAAAATCGATGATTATCCATGAACGGATCTCACGCTTAATTAGAAAGGAGCTGTCACGTGATTGATTCTGATTATATTTTCTCGGCGCCCGTGTTGCATCTTAAAATGCCATCAACTGCAGGGGGAAAAAACACAGTAAAAGTGAAATTTCTTACTATTTTCTCGGCGAAAACTATGTTATCATATCCAGAGGACTTGTATAATAACTTATTTTTGTCCATCGTAACCATATTGGTATAACTGTCGACACGTAACCATATTGGTATAACTGTCGACACGTAACCATATTGGTATAACTGTCGACACGTAACCATATTGGTATAACGGTCGACACCGGCAATTTTACTATTGACAAACTAATGTGTAGAAAACAAATAATGTATCCCAGTTTTGGTTTCCGTGCCATATCAAAACAAACGATTGTGAAAATAGTCTCACTTTTGTTAACCCTTACACACCTAAGGAAACAAACCGTGAGGTGAGTGGAAGGTTGATCCTCTGTTCTATTCTTTGGACGAATGTTGACCCTTAGAATGAGTCCAATTCTGGCCCATCTTATAGTACATACACATTGCTTCGTTTTCCCCCACGCAACACTCATTTGGTAACTCAATAAATGTATTAAAATCAAAGGATTCGATAACAGTACATTTTTGTATATCATAACGCGACATTTTATAAGAATGCTATCGTGGTCATTGTAATATGGAACTTTGAAAGTTTTTTTTTCTTATGAGAAACTCACTTTGTTTTCGCTTTCATATGTTTTATTTGCTTAACTGAGTTTAAAAATAATGTATCACAGAAATATTACACTCTCACACATTTTATAATAAATTAGGCCTATTGTGAAATTAGATTAAATGCAGGGTCCGTAGTGGGTTTTGTACATTGGAAAGAATTATTACTAAACACTTTGTCTTTCTTTAAAAATGGTTTTAAGGTGGATTTAATTATTGTTTTGAGCAATATACATGTATACACTACTGAGAAAAGGCAACCTGTCATTTCTTGAAACATTTCACTGTTTACGCTTATTTGTGTCGACAACTCAATTTCTTTTGTGGTTTTTGTATTTTTTTGGGCTGTGTCAGTAAGGACGCATTCCTGTCAGACAATAGTTGTTTACTTTAAGTTTGTACATTGTGTTGATATTTTGAATGAAAAGAAAAAGAACTAAAATACTCGGTTGTAATAATATTTCTGAAGTATTTCTGAAAAAAAAGTCGTGGGTGAGAACCACAACTTCTTTCCCTCTCTGTCTTTTTTGTGTGTTAAAACGAGTCTAATAAAATACGAATGATTTTACGCTGGGATGAGCAATTGAGTTTACAGTGTGTGTCGGTGTGTTAGCTTGCTGTAGGCCTAGTATGGCCTTGGTGACTGTCTACCGTGTTGTCAGTGTGTCCTATTATGGCACTGTGACAGAAAGGGAAAAAAAGAAAGATGTGGGGGAACTGAACGGGACTGAATTGTGGAATATTTCCGGGCGAATTTTGCTGGCCGGTTATTGGTCGTGCTTTCTACGTCTTCTCGCGCAACTGGTGAAGGCGTTTTTCTCCGCTAGACTGCCTTCCTGACAGACATAGGCTGAAATTAAGCCAGTTTGTAGCCCGGGCCGAACCGTGCTATTTAACCCGTAGCGCGCCGTCTCGTTCCACTCTCGCTCTCTCTCTTTCCTCCAAACGCAAGTTCATCGAGAAAATTACATACTCGTTACAGTCTGAAGGTTAACGGGCCCATATTGCGTGTGAAGGCCCATATGCTATGCATTGACATGCCAGGTTTAACTCCCGCGCCCGACTCACTTATTATCCTCCTTATTTTGTTTTCCCCCTTGTAATTTTTTTTCTCCTCGACGAACGCACGCAACCGTTCCCTTTTGGGTTGAGCAGCGAGCGTCGAAAATGGCAGGCGGTGAGAGATGGGCAACCTACAGGGTGTTGGTTCATGTCGGCGCCCCATCATTACACCTAGTTCTCTCGTGTCAGTCCCTACTAATCAGACATGACGATTGGCAATTGAGTTTCAACCCCTCGATACGATACACTACGCACACGTCTACACACAAGACACATGCAAGGTAAAAACAAAGATAACAGATGTAACACATCAAGACCCATCCAGCAGGTTTGAAAAAAAATGACATAAAAATCCCGCGAAAAAAAATGGGAATCGATATTGAAACGGAGTAGTCGGGTTCTGATTAAGCGCCACGGCTGGTTAAGCGCATCAACAGAGAATGGACAAAAGCGACACGCTGCTCGGGTAAATTGGGGAAGGGGAAAATATGAACGTCGAACTGTAAAACAAACGAGAACGCCTCGGATTTATGAGGCAAACTTTCGATCTGTGGCGAGCCAGTTCTGTCCCCATATATGGTCACCCCAATGTCATGGTCATTTTGTTGGAAATAATTACATGTGGCTGCTCGTATGAGCTGTCTGTCCTTCTCCAAAGCAATATGCACAACACATGTACATGTACAGCGTCTATTATTGTTACTGATGATCGTGGGCCTGTATACACGTCAAACCAGCATTTTGCCTGGTAGTATTTTAATTGCGTATAGCGTTCGCTGGAGACGAATATTAAACAAAAAAATAACGTCACTAGGATAGTGGCATTGATTGCAAACGTCGAAACTAGCAAGAAAATATTCCAGAAAATCGAAACGCATTTCCTTTCCTATTAAAATGGAGCACAATTGAAAATCTTGTGGAGGACCTTGATTGGCAGCCTAGAAACGAGAGAAGACGGGAAGAAACAAGATTATTGGCCAATTTCCGCCTTGCGTTGAAGGTCTCAAGCATGCGGCTTGGGCGGCTGAATGCATCTGGAACGCGCGAACGTGCAGTCTACACGTATGACAACCACCCCTGCATCTCTTCATTAATCAAGACATGGCCAGTTTTCAGGCTCATTCCTGTAATTATCCAAATTATCGAATTTACAATGTTGCACGACTGTTTTTTTTCTGAACATCTGTGTCCTGCACGAACCCCCCCCCCCTACCCGCCCGAAACATATAGGTTTGTGTGTCGCTCGCACGTGCCTTGTTTCAAATCAGAAGCGGAATAAAATCAGAAACGGTTTGGGCCAGTGGCACAAACAAAATGAAAAAGGGTAGTTATTTTAACCAATTTCAAGTGGTTAGGAAATGTTGTAGAACGTGTCTGTTGGATGTCTCCGGTGCCTTGAATTCACCGTCTCATACCGTCGTCAAGCCAACGGTAGGGTGAAGACGCCGCCAAGCAGCGTCCTGCCCCGCTCAGCCCCAGCAACGAAGCACGGATAGATTGCTCCCGACACAAGACAGTCTAAGGACAAGATTAGAAGATAATTTCCCCTTGGGAGGAGGCGGTATAACTCAATCTTACCCAGATCTGCGTCTTAACTCATTGCTGCCGTCTGCTTGCTGAAGATGGAAAGTCCGGGGCAGGAAGGAGGAGATGGGGAGGCGAGGAAGGCGAGGATGAAGAAAAGATGGCGTTTATTGAGGGGAAGAACTTACAGTGCAGAGTTGATTCGACAAATCATGCACTCGTTGGAAATCTTAGATTAATGGAATAGTGCAGAAGTCAATGACACAATATGTAGAAACAATGGTGAAATATACTCTGGTTTAAAAATATATCTATTATAATTATGTTAAAAAAGAGGAAAAACCCCAAACAATCACATCAAGGAAACGTGCTTTGTAGATAGCCAAATAGAACTTTGAATGTGTTCCATCACATACTTTTGAAAAGTGCGTTACAAGTTCATGGATATTTCATTTGGAAGGCCCTATAAATAAAGTTTCAATTTAAAATCAACCAACTGCCTGATAGGGCCGAGTAAATGCACAACTCTCGCAAGAACACGTGGGAATGTTCAGATTGCTAAGGTGTCCCAGATGAGACCCATCCGGAAAATAAGTCCAAGCCCAATCCGTTTGCACTAGTGTTTTTAATGCAGGCAGCTCGAAGTTCACATCGGGGGGTGCACACCAGACGGGGAAAATACTCTGGGGTTTTTTGGCTGTTTTTTTTTTATATATCGTCTATAAAAACCGATTTTGATACATTTTTCGTAATAATCAAGCTTAAGAACACTAAGGACTTTGTTTGACTCATTCTATTTATTACTCGCCAATTTACATTTCGCCCCTTTATTCAGATATCTTGGAAAAGAAGGGGAAAGAAAATGTGAATTAACGTGAAATGTATGTGAATGTTTTTCACTGAAACCGGGGCTTTCACATATTGCTACAATTCCCGCCCAGTGAACAAAAGAATATCGCTAGATATCAGATTGATTCTTACCGTGTCAGTCATTTGACAAATGGACTTGCAAAAGAACTGTGCGTCGTAATTGTATAATTGAATTGAATGACAATTCGTGTTCTGGGATTAGACTCGGAATTTGACCTGATTTTGAAGTGGTGATTGGTGGCAAGGAAAGTTAGGAGCTTTGGAAGACAGAAATCGGAATGTCGTGATGGTTAGTCACATTGCTCACGGTCTTACGCGCTTTGATATTTAGACCTATCTCTGAACTATGTAGCTTTGTACATGTACTGTGCTACCAATGTACTGCCATTAGAATACCACACAACCTGTTTATAACTGTTACAATGATGCGGTCCAATGGACCATAGCTGGAAAAGCAATCTCGTCAAATCTCTTTTCATCACCAGATAATGAGAACAAATTAGCTTTGTGTCCCCGTCCCTTCTCCCCCTATTTATCCCGGCCGGTTTTACATGCTACCCTGATGGTTTGGCTATTGTGACCGGCCCAGCGCTCTCGAGATGATTGCTTGTTTGGTAGTAGCCGGCATGAAAAGGGTTCCATGTTCCTGGTCTAAAAATGAGACCGTTGGAACGTGAGGTGTTGTTTCTTTTTGGGAGTGACATGTCGAGGCCACTCCGTGTGCCTGATTGCACGTCATTCGGTGATGAGCTTGTTCCGAAGTCCGTATACCCTGGTCCCAGTAATACAATACGCCGGCCTGGCCCACTGTAACAACAACAACATGATAGGTTTTCAGTCCTTTTGTGTGGATTGTTAATACCAAGTCGAGAAATAAACCGTCTTAACCCGACCCGGAAGTTTTTGCTGCATGACCCAATCATAATAACATTCCACTTGCCCACCAATCCCTCCACCCCTCTCAGCTCAGAAGAACGTTAGGGTTTATCCTCAGCTCATGCATGTGGTGTATGTTTTTGTTTCAATTTGTGCCGCAATATAGCAAGATGTGTCTGAATGGCCGGCTATTTTGAAAGAAAATATTTAACATAGTGATTTATACGACTTCGTTGTAGGGCACGGGGATGGACGTGGGTCGGCCTGTTTTTCCCCCCGTGTGCACAGGCGGGGGACCCTGGTAGGCCACGCAGCGCAGGCCCAGCTCGATATAATAACTAAAACAACAAACAGACAAATAAACAGGCTGTCAAAAGAATTGGTATTAAGCTCCCATTCAAAAGGTCCCCAAATCATTTCGGAGCAGGTTCGCTGGGGTTGT
Organism: Patiria miniata; assembly: GCF_015706575.1. NCBI lineage: Eukaryota > Metazoa > Echinodermata > Asteroidea > Valvatida > Asterinidae > Patiria > Patiria miniata. The sequence continues at coordinate 9,757,591 of NW_024037070.1, forward strand.
GGGAGTTATAGATTCTTTAGTATGTTGTCGGCAGGCTGTCGTGTTCGCTACGTGAGCTGCTGGCTGTGTGCTGGGGAGTTCTGATATAGATTTCAGACGGACCAATCTGAGAACACTGCAACGCTAGTCTCACGGTGCCGGCTACCTCAGCAACTACGCCTGGTCGCCGAGTGACAAAAGTAAGTGAATATTGGACATCTTCTGTTAGATAATCCTTCATGAGGTTATTATCTTATGTAATATTTCAAATGACAGGTGCTTCTTTATTGATCTGACATCTATGCATTGGTCATCAAAGGTGCGTCGGATAATTCAGTTTGTCTGGACACAGCCTGAGTCAGTTCTGGGGCAATTTGAGCCGATCAGCACTATCGACGTCCAGTGGTCAAGTTACGCCATTGACAAGTCCAATCACTCACACAGCGGTCACTTAAAGATGTCATCTGCTCAGCCAATCTTTGGCTTTTAAGATCTTCGATAAAACTCCCCGAATCACCATCAACACCATCACCACCAACACCATCTTTATCATCATTATTATTCTCCCGATCGAGCATTCAAACAATTGGCTGACTTCGGTGGTCAATACTGGTACATGGATTTATCTTGCGTGAGTTGTCGATTGCGATGTCGGGACTTGATACGCCGTAGCTATCCTCTTACACACTGGATAGCCCAAACGCCCCAGGATACGCACCGATAACCTGCCCTGACGATGATGGCGGCCTTTCGCGGCAAGGCAAGACAAGAAAAACCCAAGAAAAAAAGCTCCAGCACCTTCCTGGATTTTGTTGCGAAATCAAGCACCGGGATCTTCTCATTTTTTTCCCCCCGTCTCTCGTCGCTTCTTCGTCAAGAGTTTTGAGGCCTTGGAAATGTTTCTGTCTTTTTTGAGACCATCGAGCCTCATCATAATAGTTGCTAGAAGGGATGTGTGGAGAGGTGTGCGATTGCCAAACGTTCGCGCGCAAATTGATGATAATCAATTACATTGCGTGCATGTCGAACTGGAAACTTCTTTCCTTTATTTTACGTTTAGTCACCCGTCAGTGTTCTTATTCAGTGGGACCTTGCAATAATCTGCCAGATTCTTGCAAGAATGTGTACGTTTTGTAAGATTGGGACTTTTCATACTTATTTGTCTTGCTGTAAATTTCCTGAAATGTGGCCACTATCGAAATATGATTTCATTGTTTTAAATCCACTATACTATGTATGGTTATTCCTAGTTATTTTTCTCGCTCAAAGTGTTCAACCTGAACTTTTTTGTGACAGGATTTTTAAAAAGACAGCTGGGAAAAAACTTCCGTTGGTATTATTTGATTACATGTACAATGTATATGCAAACACTAGAAACCCCCAAATATGGCTATTGAGTTAAAGTAATGATTTCCATAGATCAAAAACTATAATTATTTTGTCAAATAATACTCAATTTGTTCCTTCCTGCGGGAAAAGTCTCCCAAATTGTTATTGCACTTTAATCCTACGTAAATCTGGCCATATGGTGAGACCAACGTTTTTTGTTCTTGTATGTGGTGTTTTTAAGTACCAGTGTTTTCCAAAAATTACATGTGCGGTATATTGAGGACGTTTAACCATCGGTAACGTAGCCATTTGCGTCGCGTCTTGTTTTAAATTTAGTGAAAATTGATCACTGCAGCTTTGAACCTCAATACAAGGTCGAGTTAACTTCATGGACATCGTGTTGTCCTTGTTTTAACTCTTAATTGGGAAACGATACCCAACTACATAGCGAGGAACAACTACAGTTCGGGTGCACAAGCAAAAACCAGAACAACATCTGGCTTGGGACGGGGCCAATGCAGTGTTGAGATGTTGTCAGTTGGGTCTGGCCACTCGACGAACTCAGTCCCAGAGCCTCGTGTATGCCGAGTGATCGTATCTCTCAAGCACACACGCCCATTTGTGTGCACGGGGCTACTGCGTGTTGACAACCCAATGCTCCGTCAACCCACATGGAATTGGGGACCAAATAATAAGGGGGGAAAAGAAGAAAAAAAAGAAAGGAGAAAACATGTTTGTAGGTGTACACAATGCTGAGAGAAGAGAAGGTGCGGCGGGCGATTGAACCATAATTCATGGTCCTGTGTTGTGTAAATGGTCCGTGGTTGAACCCTTGACAAGATTTTTTTCTCTTTTTTTTTATTCTTTTTTTTTCTCTGTGCGTTGAGTATACATTGGTTGCTTGGTTTTTCTTCTTATATTATACCAGCTTATGGTCCACCCGTCAATCTTGCTCCGAGACACCATGGTCGCCTTCGTGTATCGGTTGAGATGATATAATTCCATGCTGTATGCTTCTACCCAGCAGGACAGCCTTTAATTGTATACCCGTCGGATTTAAGTAGCTAAAAACATCGGACTACGAAAGATGCAGACAGGAAAGTCGAATTTAACATCATGTTTTTAGTCGACGTTTTGCTACCAAATGGAAAAAAAGTTAAAGGGGAAAAAGAAAGATTGGTAGAAGGAGGAGGGCATGCGAATGTGAATCACTTAGGCGAACCCTAAGTGGCACTTAAGACACGACGATCAACCCAGTCCCAATTAAATGATTCCAATTGGCAAGGTACACATTTAATGTCCTCTTTTTTTCCCTTCTCGCATGGCCTCCCGACCTTGTCTCGATTGAACCGGGGCCCACGCGCGCCGTACACCGCCGTCATTGCCCCGGCTCCCGCTGCTAGAAGTACCTGGCATCGTCTGGCCACGACCATCGCTGGAAAAAACACGAACCCGCGCCAGCCGAATCAATTGGCTACAAAACGAAGCGGGCAGTGGGGCGTATAATGCGGCTTCATTGGGCCCGTTCAGGCGTTCACGGAGCGGGGCTCCATGCGTTATTAGGCCGACACCGCAAGCAACTTACATTACCATCAGCAGACCAGGCGGACTGCTCCTTCCTTTTTTTGTCCGTTTCCGTTCAGTCATTCATTTTTCCCCCAGTTATATTCTGCTGGTCGTTTTCCCCTGTCTTGCTTTAGTGTCTGTTTGGCAGCATGTAATACTTTCGAAAACATAAATTAAAAATGCCGGAAATGACAGAATAAAAATAGACACAGGGAACAAATGGACTCTTTTTCGTCCAGCAAAATAAAATATAAAGGAGCGTGTCATTTTTCTCGGAATACATTATGAGACACGACCTCAGAGCAAAACGCAGGATTGTTGACATTTCTAAACAGGTCTCTGCCAACACTTCTAAATAGGCCTCTATGTTCCAACACTAATTAGACCAACGGCCTGCACAAAATGCCAAAACAATTGCCGTTCATATAATTACCGGCAGGTTTCGGCATAAGGAGATGTGCGCACATACGGCACCGCAGTGAACGCTATGCTAATACATACAGGCCGACAGTGTCAGATTTGGTATATATTTTTCTTGGGATTATCCCAAAACCATATACGGAACTGCAGTATTTTATCCGATTCCGAAACCCTCATGGAGTTGGAAAAAATGGTAGATCTAGCGTACTGACTCAGACACATATACAATGCATGGTACAATGTATGATAAACGACGTTCAATTTGCTCGATGCCCGGTTAGATGCTACCATTTATAATTTATTGTTGGGTGCTCTATTAAACATAGACATGTTTCTTAAGGGTTCCTGTGTGGACAGACTGAAGTGTTTTGGGGGCAGTAGCTTTCAAACCACCAAGTAAATAACACGGTAACAACACGAAAACCTGGAGGCCGTTCACCCATGAGGGTCGGGGATGTTTGCATCTTGGTTTAGTCTCGACGATACTCAACATTTAACTGTTCAACATGTAGCATTCATTTTTTAATGTTTGGTTGACGTCGAACAGAAATGAAATATATACGAGTTTTACACTATAAACAATGCGTCCTTTCTTTAAAAACCAAACATTTTGTAAGCAAATCAACTGCTTTAGTTTCTGTAATATGAAGCATGATTTTTTTTTACGACAGCGTGCCGACCCGTGGCTTTTTCATTGATACCCAATTATACAACAGTAATAACAAACCTCGAATTAAAAAAATGTTAGATTTTCAATATAGAAAAAAATATGTATAATTTACAGAGTATACTTCACAGTGCGGATTGTATGGTTCATTGATTCGTAGACAATTTGATTTCCCAAGTAATGAGTGTAGGACGGATTGGGCGATAATGGCGAATGTTTGTCACTGTAGATCTACTTATTGAAATATTAGATATCAAAACAAGTTGCATATTCGTTTACTCTCATTTTGGTTGCAAATTATATATTTACCCGCACACACGAAGAAAAATGCACACGAAGAAAAATGTTTTTGCAACAACAAAGCTCTTGCAAGACTGTTGCAGAGACGAAAAATGTTCAGCAGAATTACACACGAATTTAAGATGTATGATTTGATGAGTAAAATGTTGTGAAAAGGAACTAACAGGATTATACAACACCAAATTCTTCATTCAAACCAACCATAAAATGCCGAATTATAGTGAAATAAGCTCGCAATTGTCATTCCTAACGACAGAGATAGTACGTCTATGTGGTATAGATGTGCATAATATACAATGTTCATGGCCTATCATAATTTAGGTGCAAACGTGTCAATGACATGTCCGCGACCTTTTACATGCATTGCCAAATGGGGCATGCTTTATAGGTCGGGCGACACTGCTTTTGTTATCTGTAGATTTCAGCCAATTTCTTGGTTCCTCTACCGTCCAATTATAAAGCACAGCATTAATAAGTGATAATACAATTTCATCTCTGTAAACTGTACAAACTTTGGCATTTGTTGGTTTTAATCCATGTGCGCTGTATGATTTTTTTTGGGAATGATGCTGACATAATGCGGTTTGATGGTGGGTTGTGGGCAACTAATATGGCGACACGGTGTATGGGATTGCTTAGGCCCCCTCGCTTCCATTCAGCCCCGATTGGAAGGGAGGGGCCCCATATGGACAGGGAAGAATAATTAGTGACCTGGGGGTCAGCCAGAAAGCCGGAGGGCCTGCCGTGTCGAGCCGGGGAAACACAAAGGAAGAAGTAGGACGTAAAAATGGCCGGTCTGTGCCTGGCTGTGTTATACCTAGTGCACTCTGCTGGTAGTTTAATCCGCAATTGTAAGAGCCTAGTTGATCCTGCGCCACCGCGAGTAGAGAAAAAGAGGGAGAGAGACAAGTTATTTGTGAGCCGAGAAGAAAAGCAGCAGGGGAGAAAAGAAGGGAAAAAAGTGGAGAAATGAGGGTAGCTAGACCCAGACGAGGGAAGGAATCCATTTCGAGAAAAAGGGCCCACGGGCGGCCTAGCTGTCCCCTAGTAGCTAGCTAGCTAGACCCGAGCCGGGCCGGTGAATGCCCCCGTCGTTTTTTTCTCTCCTGGCTTGGAGCTTGGCCTGCCTGTCTTTGATGCACGGGGCATAAATAATAGTGACTCAGTCTGGCAGAATATTGTGGTCTTGGCTCAGCGCTGATGGCATGGGTCGGAGTCCTCATTTCTAGCCATTAAATCGAGCCCTGTGGCACACGGCCACAATGGGCTGGAAATACCAGTAATTGGCCTGATACCCAAGTAGCAGCTTTACTACCAACTTGATTTTGAAAAGACGACGAAGGGAGAGTGGGAAAAATAAAGGAAAGGGAGAGGAAATATAAGTATTGTAAAGACGGAATCGTTTTCGACACGCTGGTTTACGCAGGGTACTAATAGTTGTTCGGCTGGTTGCTATGGTTGCGTCTTGGTAATTAACTTTTCGCTACTGCCGTTATTGTTTAACCGCATGCGTATCCAATTTCATTGGGTTGACCTGATGGGGGCTGTGGGGGCGCTGTCTTAAAGAAACAAATCAAGTCACTCTATATGACTTTAAGAGATACATCATGATTTTGCGCGGTGGAAAGTAAGAAATGACAAATTATCGTCATGACCTTATGAGTTTGAAGGTGTGGTTAAACGGACTCAATATAATTGGTTGATCCGCAAGTATGCATTGCATGACAATGTTTGAGAATCTGTGTATTACATGTATATTCCTATCCTTATTTTTGAATTGATTTAGATTATAATTAATTTTCAGATTTGATTAGATAATAATATTCTTAATTTCTAACCAGTTATATCAATTACTGAGCACACCACATAGGAATGCTTTGTGTTGTTTCGCTTTAATAATATGACAATAATGTGTCAAAATTACTGACGAAAACAACAACAAATGTTTACTGGAACTTCTTTCAAAAGCATAAGAAAACACGAAACATTATTTATTAAAGGGGCCATGACATGAATTGGAACATATTTTATGCACCTTGCTATTCCTCTTAAATGTATGAAAAACTATTTGACATCCCTTTTGGGTTAATTTTAGTGAAAATTGCACTTCTTTAAACATTTAAAAATAATTCCATGCTTTTCCTGACAAATGAGGACGCTGTTGCTGTGATGTCATTTCAGGAAGACACTGTTCAATTCATGGATTTTCTGTTCAAATTGTGAACCTAATATTTGCTCATTGAAAACATTTTGGAGAAAACTTCATTGGCCCATTGTTACGTACTGAAACAACAACGAATCACCAAAGAAAAGGAAATTTACAATAGCAAAATATCCAAAATTCTGGCAAATGTTGATGCTGAAATAGCTGTGACACTGAGGTTTCTGCCTGAAATGACATCACGTTTTTGCTCATGAATATGCAAATTTTCATCAGCATAAAAACCAAAAAGGCACCAAAATGCCCTTAAAAAATGGCAAAATGAAAATGGAAAGTGAGGTTAAATGCGGCACAAAGATGCATTTACATTACATGGGCCCTTTAATGGTCAATTGCCCTCTCATTGTGACCGTATTGTGTCAGAGAATTTCCTCAATTTTTTTGCCAAGACGTATCCTATATTTCCGATAAATTTCAAGTTTTTGGATGTAATTAGTGAAGATTATGGGTCTGATTCCCCAACGTCGTTAAATAAATCAACACCCGGAACATACTATGATCCGATCAGCCGCCAGACCAATGATGGTCATGGCCCACAGGACACGACTTTCAGTCCACGAAAAAAACAAAATGAAACCCCGCCTTTTTTTAGGATGAATATTCCCAACTAAACTGCTCGTGAACTTTACCACTAAACTCCCATTGTATTTTAGAAGGACGAATCGGCGTGGAATGTGCATTTTTCTTTTCAAACTGTACTCCTACACGACATTTCAAAAGTCTTTTATACCAAACGCACGCAATCCAAGCAAACGGTTTAACCATGTGGCAATAATTTCCTTCCATTCATTCCAAACTTGCCTGCGCTGTCTGCAAATTTCGTGTCGCAACACTTCTTAGTCGACAATAACAAGAACTGTTCCCCAGCCCAAGGTAAAAAAAGTGACACAAATACCGTTTTCCTGTGTTACGTGACTGAACGTGCACGTGACAAAATGGCAGCAATGTAGTTTGGTGGAACTCCTCATATTATGGTTAAAGGTTTCTCATATACCTTTTACAGCAGGCTGAGCTTCGTTTAACATCCATGAGTTGTTATAAACATTTCGTTTTACAGACCCTGTCTCTTATTTTGTGCCAAGGTGACGATACTGTCATCGTGGACTCCACACAGTTTCTTACTTTTATGCCAACTCGTCGTCAGCAGACTAACACAGTTTCAATGAAGCCAACGCAAACAACCCTATAGGTTCACAATTTTGTAAAATGGATTAGGTTTTGTTTGTTTGAAAAACGAAACATCACTTTCAAACAGAATGACTGGATTAAAAAGCTTTGTTTTCAGACTTATACTGCTTGCAGTTAATCTAACTCTAACAGAAAAAAACTACCTACAAATCCAGAAAAGGGTACAAACTGTTTTCTTGTGTAAATAGCGTTCCCACGCCAGGGCCCATTTCTCGTTTGCTAGGCTGTATGAGGGCCAGGCAGCCCCCTACTCTGCACCCATGGTTTCACCTCCCTGAACCACAACTGTAAATCTCTCATTGTGTACAAGAGCCCCCTCTAAAGTCTAAGGAGGCCTCTCGAGTAAGGGCTTTATATACAAATTGGGACCCTGGTCGGGCCGTTTGAAAACAACTTAAAAGCAGATAATGTCCCGGATGATTGAGGAAAGGCATGGGAGTATAAATCCACACATGGATTGGTAACAAGGATTTTTTTCTTGTGAAGAGGGTTGTATATATACTTGCATGGCCGCCTGGCGATGAATTGAAGTGATTGTTGGGCAAGTTCAAAACCGTGTACTTGACACAGGAAATGTCGTATTTGTCAAACGACTGTCGGCTGGGTATATGCCAGATGCCACCCGGTGGTCAAAGAGTAACTACGTACGGAACATTCTGGATCCAGCTTTGAAGTAAACCAAAAGAATAGTCTGAGAAACAAATAATACAAATACTGATTTGTTTGATTTTTATTTAAGGGAACGACGTGATTCTTTTCTTTAAAGAAAAGTTCACACCTAACACCGTTGTTAGCGGCACGAGTTGTTTGTATGCCTTCCTTTGCACGTGTCAAGTAGTCATCAGTGAGCAAACTGTTTTTATTCGCGGAGTTGTGTAGCGTCCTCGAGATTTCTCTCTGTCCCGGCCAAATTGGTGTGTAGATTGTTCTTGTCAACACTAGATCGAAGGAAACGCAATCACTTGTCAAGACTCCTGATTTGCGACACTTCTCCCAACCCCATCCTCCTTATCAGTACGACAGTAGGTGACATCTGAGCCCCCTTTTGGTCCTCGTTCGCACTTTCGATTTGACGAACCAACCCAATCCCCCTCCCATATAACAAAAAAAATCGAGAAATATTAGAATTGCTAAAAACAAGGAAATCTTGTAGCGGCGTCAACTCGCACTCGACTGTGGAGTAACAACGCCGTGGCGAGACGCGTAACGGTTGGCCTGTATAATGTTTTGTGTTTTCTTTTACCCTGTTCTCTGGACATCCTTTTTGTATAATCTTGTGTAAGGCAAGACCGAAGGAGATGGTTTTTAGCTTGTCAGTTTACCTTGGCCTCCTAATCCAGACCAAATTGTATAACATTGGGCTTGTTCTGCGCGCCTCTGCGGCAGAGATGGCCAAATACGGCGAGCCAGTCCACTCGTCACGCCTCACTGTCAATTCCATCATCTCAATTGCTCTGGTTTGTGGGGGCATGTGAAAACGGCGCGTTTGTCTAGTTGTACTGAACGAAGAGAACTTGGGAAATATGAACGAACTAGTATTGTGCAATCATTTTGTTTACTCATTTCTATAAAGTTTTCCAATTTGAAATTCAAACACCGACAACGAATCGAACTCATCAAAACTGACTAGCATAAATAAAACTGAGCATAAGAAATGGAAAAATAGATGCTTGCGTCATCTTCAAAAATCTGCCCTACTTAAAGGTCCGTCCTTGTTTATTAAGGCTTTTATAATTGGGACTTCATTGCCGTCTTAAACTTGCGTTCTCCCGTGCTCTTCAATTGTCAACCGTGTGTGTGTTTTATTCCAACCAAAAATCCCTTTTCCCTTTTTGGACGCTGCAACGCTTTAACAAAAGGCTTTTCTTTTGGGCACAAACACATTTGCTTTGCCATTAGCCTGGCTCCCGGTCCGTACATTATCGATACTGATTGTGGGGCGGGAACCAGCCCACCCCGCACGAACGCAATTATCGTCTGGCAGCCAATAATTCGAAATTGTAAAGTAATCATTCAATAAAATGGGCCTATTTTTGTTTTCTGTTCGATGTCTCACTCGAAAGTGAATAACTGTTGTATTGTTAGAAAAATAGCAATTTAGAAAAGGAAATCTATTTTCGGCATGAAACTCAAAAATAGCATGGAACGCAACAAACATCAATTATGTACTCATGATTACCATGTTCAGCTTGTGATGCAAGATTTTATCTTTAGTAGTCGCCCTCAGTGGTATATTTAAAACATTTTAAAAGATTTGTGGAGCATGCTTCGTCATTAAACATTATCTCTATAACATCGTAGAGGGCGCTACAGACGGAGCCATTACATTGACACAACAATACCCAGTTGCATAAACAAAAGAGAAAACTGTTCAAGAATTCGTCTTAATTAAGGTAATTATGCATGAATTCTTTGTGTTGTTGAATAATGTAACGAATATGGATATCTCTAAATCCTGAACTTGCAAGGTGTAAACCTGAGCTTTAGTGTAGAAAACGTATGTTGGTTTTACATGTCGACTAATTTTGGAACAAGGAAAGGAGTCATTGTTTTATATTGTCGCAAAAGGGAAGACAAGTGTGGTTTATTCTGCCGATCAGTCGGTATACATTATACTTCCTAAATTGTATAACACTAAATTTGGGTCTGATTCGGCAATGCACAACGAGGCAGATTGGTTGTATAATGTTAAAGCTAGAACTCTGGATCTGTATAATTCGAGTAAAAAGGGTGTTCAAGTCCACAGCCTGCGATGTTTTTGTGTTATATCAACGGTGTTAGTTTAGTAACACAATCCGTTTCATATCATTATCCCGGGCCTACCCATGATCATGCACTTACTTCATTATGCATGCCACACCGAGATATACAGCTGGACTTTTATATTAATCGCACCACAAACGATTTCTCCCCCCTTCCGTAAATTGCCAATAAAAAAAGACCCAAGACATAATGGATGTGCTAATTCCTAACATTGATCTTGTTCTTTGAGTATTCCCCTGGTGTTGGCGTCTAACATTACATCACACCAAGCTAGAAATTATCCACAGCATCAGAGAGCTAGAGAGAGAGAAAGAATGGGACAAAAAAGAGAAGTAAGGAAAAAAGCGATTGTGTGTTTGTGGCCGAGCTCCGGCCGGGTTGATATCCCCACGATGCCCCCGTGTTTGCACGCTAGGTGACGGTGTTGTCGGCTCGACGGACACTCACCGATCTTCTTGGGTTTAAAGCTGGGGATGAGAACGCCATGTCCCCATGGACCGCTCACTAGTGTTGTGACGCGCTGGACGCTCGCTGCAATCGACGCTTTGCTCTATCGAATTCATCCTCACGTCTTAGCGCGTTCGTTCACCCCTCTGCTTTTTCTTCTCATCATCGGAGGCCTCTCTTGCCTGGCTCTCAACTCCGAGTCACCGCATGCATATTGGATGGAGGAGGCAGCGTGAGTAGAGACAAGAGGAACATGGACTCGGACTAAAAACCGTCCGGTATGAGGGTCTAGTCTCCATACCCAACGAGGTTGTCGAACGCTGGCAAATCCCCCGGAAAGGGGCGGCTGACATCGTTGGGGATGCACAGCATATCACCCCTGGACACTTCCCGTATTGCTCTGATGAGGAGTCTCCAACAATATCGGGAAGCCAACAAATCAATGCGCAGCGCTTTGCTTGGGAATACACAAAATGGAAAGGGAGAAAGGGATAGAGAGGGAAAATGGCACTAAAGAGTTCATGTCAGCGCACGTACAGCGCGCCGGGCTCCTACGGCCTGCTTCTGGAGTGCTTGGGCTTGAAAGCGACGCTTGGCGTATTATTAGCGACGGAGCAACTTTTTTTCAGGTTCTTGTCCCGATCCTGATTGACAGAAAGTGGGAATGCAATGACCTGGGCTGACCCGGTATCGGAACACAAGACACATACATACACAGGGGGAGAGCAAGAGAAAAAAACTTGGGGAAATGATGGTTGGAAATACTGATGCGATGGGCTCCTTGTACTCTTGGTGCCCGGTATATGAACGAGACGACGGCCCGGTGACTCCATACTCTCACGCATGGGGCACAGACGGCTAGCGCTGCATTAACAATGCCCGCTGCAAGACATTATACTTTGTAATCAATTCAATTTATGGTTTTTAATGTCTTTTTAGGCTGTACTCTCTTTCTTTTAATGGCAACAGGGCCTGTCGTCATTATGCAGGATTTTCGCATGCGGCTCGATGCGTCGCGAATGTAAAATGATAGTAGAAAATAAATTTGCTGAATTATTTTGCCCTCGTGTGATTTTTTTCAAAAGCAAATTTCAAACTTACTTTTATCAAAAGAATAGATTTGATACATTTATCGGTATAATAATACAAGGATGTTTAAATTGTCAATGTTGAAATTAAGATGCTCTAAAAACACATCTTTTTGGAAGGCACATGGGAAAAGGTATTGGAATTCTTGGTTGTTTTTCAGCATCTTATTTATTTCGATCGTGCATGAATTTAGAATGCTTTAGAGAGAACACAAAGGAGCGAGTCTTTTTTTACACAAAGGGGTCGGTCTATTTTATTTCTTTGCAAGAAATTAGTATTACAATGACCGTTTGGTAGTTCTGAACTTGCTCCACTGAACACATGGAATTAAACAGATTCCATTCACAATGTGTCGTGCATTTGTACCTTTCTCAAAATGTAAATGTAAACATCAAATCGCATTTGTTATCTACAGGCATGCAACTTTTCCTCCGTTTAACCATTCTCACGTCTGCCATTAAAATGAAATTATTGAAATAAAAGCACCATACAAAGTCTTTTGAAGGCTCAGGATTTCCTCCTCTTTGTGTGTGTGTGTGTGTGTGTGTGTGCGTGTGACTTTACATTTGCATGCCTGTATCTATATGTACCGAACTGGCGAAAGGCCTTTGAAAGGAAATGCAACCTCTATTTGGTTTGTAATGACTCTTATACAGTAGATTTATGCCCAAACACTTAGATTGTGTTGATTAATTAATCATATTTTTTTACATTGCACTTTATTTGTGGAAATCATTCTTAAATTTTAATTTCTCAACATTTTTTCCCCATTATGTTTGATCAGTCGAATGATTCCTGAGGTTCTAACCTCGTTTATTTATTTTTTCTCTTCCGAATCGAAGAATTATTTCCTGAACCGGTCGTTCTGATGACACCGGTTGAGAGTGCTCGAGTCAGTCACTGCCATGCCGTGCTCGCGTGGGATTTAGCAGAGGCCAGTGGGAAAGGAGTAGAATAAAAAAGGCGGGAAACTCAGTTTGCCAATCACAGCATTGTTGTTTTTGTTCCGCACGGCTTCCCCGCAGTGTGCACGCCTTATTTACACTAATTTACCGCCAAGTAATTGATTTATTGCCGAGAAGATCAGGCTTCGGTTCATGTACATCCGCAGAGTGCCTTTATTGGATGCTGTTTTGCTTTTACCTGTTGACTCGGCTCCCGTGCATATTCAATAGTCACAGTTTTCAGTGTGACTGTGCATGAAAGACAATTCCATGCCAGACTTTATCTTTGGACTGGACGGAAAATGTGGGATTGGACGATGAAAAAATGAATATGGTAATGTTGGCAGTTGAATTATGTAACATTAGGGTCAAGGATGAGAAGGTATTTGCTGAAGTAAAAAGGTCGGATTCCATCATTGGGAGCTTGACCTAATTTTGGAAAGTTAACTCTGCCGACGTTTTTGTGCGAAGTCTGGTTCCCTGTCTCAGTCATGGTCCACTGTATCCTCAACTTTTCACATTTGGTTTAATTTGGGAAGTTGTGCGGACTCGGCCTTTATCTTATTTCAGAAGTTTTATTTTTGATGATGAGAATTTTTCATGACAATTATAGAGTGCAGATTATGACTTTTTGCAGTTTAAAGGGTTTTGTGTTTAGCACTATGCGGTTGAATAATTATGTGATAATTGAAAACCGCGGTTTTTGTAGAGCGTTTATGTCGAGTATTTCAGTGTAATAAATGAAAGAGTGTATTCATACCCTTCATATGAATCATGAGTTTTTTTCGGTGAATAAAAACTTGATATTTGTAAAATGCTTTGTGTTTGACAATAAGTATGAAAATCGCTTGAAAATTTAGATCAATTAAGTTTGAAGCATTATACGATGCAGGTATTGTACAGATTCGTATAATTTGTTTCACACGAGTCATGAATACATGTGCACTAAATGGAATACATTGCACATTTTTTTGTTATGATTTAGGGACTTATACATGTTTAATTGATTTTAAAAACTTTAAGTGAAAATGATAATAAAATGATTTAAAATCCAGTTGTAACAAAGGCATTTTAAAGTTTATAAATAAAGTTTTTCTGTGTGGAATGTGTTATTGCATAGAATTGGGTTTTTGTTGCCAACAATAGCCGACCATTATTGAGGATCATTCAGTATGAGAGGGTGGTGTGTCTGGCTAATTTTGTCTTGAAGTGTTGCGACTGTTTACGGCCTGCCTGGCTAGTTTGGATGAGCTCATTAAAGACACATCTTACACTCTTCAGACCTCTTCGGAGTTCATGACCGGTAAAAGTGGAGACATCAACACCAGGCCTATTGGTGTCCTCTGTCAGAGCGCGGGTTGTTCACTACGCGAACCGTACACCGTGTTGTACTCCGGGCATGGCACGGCGCAGCCCGAGCAATCCGGAACGGTGTTTTAGTTAGGAGAAGAGTAGACTCCAAGCCATCTCTCGCTCTGCTTCCACATCGCATCACGACAACTACTCGAGCCGATGACGATGGGCCAAGCCCGGTGTATCATTCAGGCCCTTAACGAGGAGCTTCCTCACTTGTGAGATGGTTTGCAACGATACTAAGCGATCATCAGTGAAACCATTGAGACCTGCTTGTCCCGATCGCATGCGAGCCGCTCAATTCGGGCCCGCGGGCGAAAAGTCTCGTGAAACGGAGGAGGCCATCTTAGCCGGCCGGGCACCCGACGCGGCGTACGGCCGCCTCCTCCTCTTCGCCCCGTTAAGCCGTGAGCTGAGACGACCCATATCTCTCTTCTCTCACTGTCTATAACTAGCAGACAAGATTGCTAAAGAGCTGAGCGATCCAACAGATCTATAATCAGTCCTTATGAGGTGCTGAGGTCTGATCCGCACTCATTATGACTAATTTGAAAACATTGTTGGCTGCAAGCGTAATAGGAGCTGTCATATCGGGGGGATACAGCGCCGGGGGCGGCCCAAGCGTTGGGTTTCCTTGCTGATACACCGGCCGTGGCTGAGCAGCGGCCCACACGGTGGCACTTCACACGGGTCGGTTAGCGTTTCTCTCGGCCTGACCCCAGGCTGTGTGGCAGCCCGCAATTTCCTTTGGAAAGCACCGAACAAACAGGCGCAAATCGCCAAGTCTGGGCCCATCAAGTTAGTGACCCTGTAGCTAGGCTGCAACTTGGGATAACACCCTGTGTCATAAACTGGCACTGTGATAGCTCTTCGTGGTGACACTGAACTTCGCCAGTTGAAAGCTAAGGTAGTTTGCCTGCGCCGTGGCAACAACACTATTATAGACCACTGGAACGCGTCCATCAGCTACGATGGCTATTACATGCCAAATTGTGCTTGACAGTAGCCTCAATTTGCTAATACAATATTGATGGCAAGCTAACGATTACAATTTTTGACGGTTGTACAGGAGGCTAGGTGCATCCTAGATTACATTTGTTGTATGATAAGACATTAATTGGCTGTTAAAAATAGTATACAAAATGACCTTTCATTTGTGCGTTCATCATCTTCATCAATTCAAAATGAGCAACTTGCATCCTTGACTTATCTCCGATTTGAATACTTGTTCTAGGTCTGAATATAATGTTTTCTGTTTTGCGATAAAACATAATTGCAAATGTACAATTTAGTGACCGATTTGAGGGAGAGTAAAATAAGGAGAGACATTTTTTTTCAGGATTATGATCCACGATTATAATAAACCTGACTCATGCCACTGCTTTATAATCTATGTTACTTTTTGTAGTAAAAAATGTCGAATCTAATTTTGGAAAATACCTTCAGAAGTTTCATACCAAAACTCAAACTTATGAAATTGTGAATGCAGAGACCATTCAGATGATAGAAACGGTAAGGAACAGTTTTAAGACTGGTCCTATTTTATACAATTATTTACATTTAATTATTTTGTTCAACTGTTATGTTACTTTGATCTTTTCGCTTTGTTTAAATGTCTATTCACATTGTATTCTATATAGTCTCGTGCATTGATATTAATGTCCCAGGCCTTTTCTGATGTCTCGTTTATTAAATAAAGACATGAATTAATAAAAGAGGCATCTAAAAATTATATTTCACTTCACGTATCTTGTCTTGTACATCATTTTTTTCTTGGTTTGGACAGATTGCTGTGTTTTCTCAGAGCCCGACCAAGTTGAGAGTAAGCTTCAACCATCTAGAGCTCCACAGCATCGCGCCATTACCGGCGATCCCTGGCACTGATACACAGCGAAGCCTCGATCCTATCTCCTCCTGCTTAACCTTGAGATCAAAGCGGCTAAAGTCGAGATCGGCAGATTCTTGCATGGCCTTTCCCTACATTATAGAGAAAACCTCGATTTCTTTGCCTGGATGATTTTTCAACCCTTTTTGTCCAAGGTTGTAGCGAAGTGATTTTTGATTCTCAATCTAGATTCAGTTCATGCGAAGAGTGCCCCAGATTTTAATGTCTGACACTTTACTTTAGGTACAAATGTGAATTTTATCTCAATTTTTTGTTAAGTTTTAAGCTTTTAGTGAAGAAATATTCTCGAAAAAAACCCCTCGATGTTAGTTGTGTGTTGAATAAATGGCGTAGAAGTGTAATAGCGGTCCGTCCCTCGCTCTGTGTTGTTGAGGGATGTATGTGGAGCTTTCGCCAATGTTTTCAACGATGAAAGCGATTACAAGAGAAACGTTCGCGATGAAGTGAAAGCGTTAGAGAATGTTCTGCACGTAATCCTATGAAATTTCCAAAAACAAAAACATAGTTGTTTTTACAAACGAGCTTGGAACATTTCAAAGAATGAGTTACGGGGTGGGACGCCATGAACAATTATGGTGTGCCGGTGTCATGAAAATCGGACTCCTGTGAAATCGTGACTCCTTTACCCTATTGATTAAATCCTCTCACGTGACCTGTCACTCTCCTAATTATCTTCACTTAGGCATGCACAATACTATACCAATGAGTCCGTATTTCATAGAGTCCTAAATTCACATTATACCTGTCAAAGATATAGGCTGCCCTCTGGTGGGTCTGTTTGCTATACTCCTCACCCCATTCGTCTCTGGTCAGCAATCCAAGTTTGTCATGGGGTTATGACCAGGAGACGCAAATACCGATGGCACGTACCGACACACAACTACCAAAAATGTATTAGGTTTAATTAGACGGTACGAGCATCCATGATTTGAACTTGGATTGTTTTCAAAACTCTGCCCAAATTTCATACAGTTGCATTGATAAACAAACAATATTGCTTAGCAGTTAGCACGTTGTGTTAGCCGGAAATTGTTTGAGAATCAATAAGCAAACATTCGAAGTATGACTTTTGGATACTTTTGTCGCTACAAGCGACATCTGTTTGTGCTTCGCAATCTGTGCTTATAGCAGCTCCATGATAGAGCCTGAAAGTGAGAGGTCACGCGACGAGCTTCCGGAACCCTCACGCGGCCCGCCTATGGACATTTTACACTATAGGCCGCCCTTTTGCTTGCTATAATTTTTGATAGAATGATTTCTAACCGTAATCACCCCAAGAAACATACATGTTGGAATATTATCTTGGTATTCCTCAAGGAAAATTTATGAGAAATCACTTGGAGATGGATACAAACGAATTTTTACATACGGCCTTTCAGTCAGTTTCACATCCGGTATTTCGTTCCTAGGTCTCCTTGTTCGTTCACGTTTGTTTTCCATCGCGTAGTTGCGTGAGAACGAAAATGTATGTAATGACGCGAAGATTCATCTAACTACAATCGATGGGTTCTAGATTTAGTCGGGCTGTCTCGAAGTTCCTTATTAGCGGTCGTTTTACGGTGTGCTAATGAGTCCTTCAAGTTTAAGACATTTTAGTCTCCTATTTAAGTTTCAGTTTTCACCCAATGACCGCCACAAACTTATTTCATTAATGTTCATCTTTGTACGAGTACGCCGAGTTCTATTAGTCCACATGTATTTTTGATTTTCGGAAGTGAAAGGTCAATTTTTGGCACGATATTTCTCCTTCACGTCAGGCGATTTTTCAGTTTCCATAAATTGAGGTGCTAGTAACAATGTTACAAAAGCCTTTTAAAGGGTGCATTTCTCAAATCAATATACCAAAAATAATTGCAAATTTATGAATTTTTGCACGTTAATGTTCCTATTCAGGGGTTCCGGAAGCGCGCCACCAGGGGTGAACTTTCAAGCTCTATTGCCAGAATGCACGTAGCTCATTCCGTCTATTCTTCGTTCAGCAGAGATCATCGAGCACAGACGTATCCTTGGATCGTCCATTCCACTATCATGAAGTCTAGGTCCACCAGGATACCTCACTTTATCGCCACATCACGTGTACAAGTGTTGCCATAGTTGCTGACGGGCGCGTATAAACAGCTCCACACATTTTAAGGGGTGCGTTATCACCCTTTTCCTTCCAAAATATCAGGTTACCACGCCGCACCTGGTCGACAGACCACCCTGGTTTCTCTCTCTTAACCCCCCCCCCCCCTTCTGCCCGCTTCCCTTCCTACTGTGTGCCCCCCGGGGTAAATTAATTCCGCGGAATAAATTACCATCAACATCGAGAGCCGTCAGCCGTAATATTCCTCCTTCTCTGCCCTCCACTCGGCTCCGTTTTGACAACCTCAATTCCGTGGATGACAAATACCATCAGAGGAAATAGGAGTCGTGAAACTTGCTGCATGCCTTTACTTCTACTGCTAGTGCTACAGGGCTGGACGGAGTGCCAAAAGGGATGGCTTATATAGTAGATGTCATCTTTGATTAAGGCAACTCTCAGGCCTCCAACCTTGGCCCAGGGTAGAATATTAGTGATTTTTGTATTCGTGTGGGGACACAGTTGAGGTCAAAAATAAAAACAAAACGTGATGGGAAACCGCATCTATTAGATTGAAACAAAATAACTCGTAAATGGACGTCAAAATTAAGGCCCCTCCCACAAATTTATTTGTTGGGGAATATATTGTCCGCAGTCACCGTAGCCAAGGACCATATTTCGAGTCTTGGTTCAAGACTGTTTTGGGTTTTGTTCCAGGAGGCATAATGCATTCGGTCCCGATCAGTCTTGGGTCAAGACTAATCATCATCATGTGTCCGTGGTCTTGCATTGTGCATTTTGCAGTATATAACTAGGAGTATACCATGGTCAGATGAGAACAGCAGAGACAGAGCTATAAGATGATTTCTGTTCACAACACTAGTTCCAAGGCACTCTCCAAAGCATGATTGACGGCAATCACGTTGAAGTGGGGAGGAAGCCATGCTATTTATATATGCTATATATTTTTGAACTTTTTGTTTAATGTTAAAAGATTTAAAATTAATAAAAATCACTAAATCTTCAAGATGGTAGAGGGAAAATGTACAATATTGATGTTTGTATAACTCTCAACAATTATTAAAACAAGAAAGCAACCCCCCAAAAACCCCCCCCCCCCAAAAAAAAAAAAAAAAAAAAAAAAACCAGAGAAAGCCTAAGAGTAAGAATTGTTCTTCATTGGTTTCGAAATGGTCATCGTGCTACTTTTACGTTTTGTTTAGAATGTCCTTCATACTTTGTCATGTGCCACAAAATATTTCCTCTGCGAACTTTTTTTTCTGGAATGTAGGTCTTTGTTATGACAAAGATATTCATGCAATTCCAAGTTTACAAGTTGTCTGAGCCTCATGTTTTGGTGGGGCGGTTGGATTTACTAGGAACCTCAAAGTCAGGTTCTCACCTCTTCAAAACATCAAAGAAGATGAGGGAGTGTATAGAGGTACCAGACGTGCACTAGAACGAGTTCCTCATCGCAGTATCTTCGTGGAAAGGTTAGGAGGCGAACAACATGTTCTAAATGGTAGCGCGGAGCGGGTCAGAACATGTCACCAAGTTCATTTTGAAAACGCCCTCGGCGTTTCCCGCCCTCCTCATTAAACAGCTTCACAAAAATGACACTTGGCTCTGATTGAAAATCGCACTTAGCGTATTGCTGCAGCCATTCTGCTCAAATACCTGCCCAAATTGATTTTTCCTCCGTGAAAATATTGTCCAAACTCGGCAAATGAAGCACGCCACCTGCAATAAATATTTTCCTTGACACCTGTCTGTATATAGGTGTTAGGATTTTTTTCCTGATTTCTTTTCTGTTTTTTTTTCTTTTCGGGTTGTTCGGTGAAGATGTCGGGTTGCATCCTAAGAGCCATGGTTTAATTATCACGATTTTAACCCGGTCAAGTGAGCTAAATGGAAGTGGTCGAGTGGCCGAATTAGCGCACGGTCTTGTCTCAAGGGTGTCTTATGAAAGCACAAATCGAGGAAAAGTAGGCTATACTTATTGCCAAGGATCCCACACCCTCACCGAACAGCTTTCTTGAAGGATGGGAAGTTTTTTTCGCGATTAAAATGGAGGCGGGAAGATGTCGCAATCCAACATTTTCAGGACGGCAAAATGTCCGTCAGGAATTTCCCAGTGAATGACAGATGTATTTTAAAAATTTAAGTTTCAATATTTTTGTTTCAAAATGCCAAATGAAACTGAAAAAAATTGCAAGTATTGTTTAGTTCACTCTCAGTATCACTGAATTTATCAACAAACGAAGCTAAAACAATACAATTTAAGTTTTTTTTAATATTTACTGTTGGTATTTTTCTTTTTAATTTCATTTTATTTTTGCTACGCAAGGTGTGATCAGGTACTTTCTCTTCAAATGTGGGAAATATCAAAACAGAGTCTGGGAAAAACTCTGTATATTGAACGGCGGAGTGAGTTCCCAACAAATTGTACTGATATTTCTCTCTGTTCCTCAAGGGAATGTATTTCAATGATGTTTGTGCTAAACTGCGCAGAAAGAAACCGCTCCCGCGTCCCTCCGTCACACCATAGAGAGCAGCCCGTGCTATCGGGTTCCTAACTGTTTTGTTCCCGCACTCTTTTCAAACCAAACCACGTCCCGAGTCAGGGACAACATTTTCACCCCCTGTTTTTGTCGTCAAGTTTCAACCCGTGTCCCTCTCATCGTCACCTTGCAACCGTTCCTTGTTTTTCTTCTGACCGACCAACCTCCCACTCAGCCACTCTACCTGGCCGTCCCACATAATGACGGGCTTTTGTTGCCAACTGTCCGTTGCCTTGTTTTTCTCCCCTTTTCAATCCCCAACAATGATTGTCCGAGCTATGGCCCATTCTCATCTTACCAAGCAGCATCTCTCAATTGTGGGCAGGCCATTGAACTCTGTCCGAAATTATCCAGCGTGGTATGAAATTCCCCCAAACTGTTAAATGCCAATAATAATCATCTATTTGCAGTGACCATTCTTTGGCCGGGTTCAACCATAGGCTCAACGATGTTCGTGCTCCAAGGTGACTGAACTCGAGGTGAAAGTAAATTGACCTAAATAGCGGTCGGGGAAAAACGGACGTTTCTGCACTAAACGTGGTCATGTCAACCCCGTTCAATGGGGGCCGCCATCTTGTGCACCATAGTCTGCAACCTCGTCCTCGTAAGTTTGCCCTCGTAATGTTGCGCTCGGTAAAAGGAATGAGGGTGAAACCTGGCGAAATATTTGGAGCCCAAATCATTTCTTTTCATTAAAAAGCAGCAACTTTACTTTTGCTTCGACCCGACTGCATAAATGAAACGGGGAATTATATGTGACTATGGACTTGTCGATCTTTCCCTTCAAAAGGAGCAATGGACATCCTTTTGAAAGGAAAGATTAGTCTGTAAAAAAGAATTATATTAGTAAATTGACAATTTCTCAACACAAGTCAGCATTTAGCGGCAGTGGAATTGTGAAGTTTTCTTGCTTTGTAATTTTATGGCTGCTGATCTTCCAGACACAAAGATGGGAAACATTCAAATCTATAGAATAATACCATGGAGCTATTACATAATCTTTGCTTGGGCGAAACAACAAAACTAGGCTGATATTCTAAAATACTCTGGTTGGTCCAGTTATCATTGGTGCCAATATCAGTATGTCAATATGCAGGTGTCTATCATTTGGCCATTCCCTTTATGGGGAGAGCAGGCGGTAGCCTCGAACCCCCTTCCCAGGGCCGACAAATGGTGAACCTCCTATCATTCTATCAAATTTGAAAATTTTGACCGAATCTTCCCTTTCTCTGGAGGGTACATACTGCCATTATCATGCAGGCTTCCAGTTCTTACGATGTGACTGGACGTCAGGCCTTGAATTTTATGACAGGGCATGCCGAGGTAATCCAATTGTGGTGGCAAAATATCCACTGCAGCTCTCCGGACGTGAGCTATATACGTGACAGATACCAAGGAATACTCAGTCTAGTAGTTAATAAACTTCTGAAGCCAATTTCCAACCCCAGGGTTGGGGCAGAATAGAAGATTATTGTCGGGGCACACTACTGGCACTGAGGGTCTAGCACCGAGTGGCCGCAGCTCTCAGCAACACGGAATGGAAGGGCACGATGGCAGCAGAAGCCTGTCAAATGGCGATGTTACAAACAAAAAAATGTTTACAAACAAACCGACGGATGTGGTAAACAATGCAAGGGGTAAGGCCTGTCCGTGGGCCGCAGGCTAACACGCCCGACCGAGTCAGGTGTGTCAAACATGACAATGTGGTCATGATTTATGGCGGGATAGCGGTTTACAATCTCGTCTGCTGCTTGATGTGTGTGTACATTGTGTACATGTCGGTACCAAAATCTTGATTTCCAATGAGCTTCCGAGAAAATGCCAGAGTTTAGTAGGTGGCAAAACTTTATGAACGTGTGAAAAAGGGCATAAGAATGTCAACAGTTGGAAAAATGTTCAGTTGTTGGAACAGATTCAAAGAACAAGACTTAAAAGAAGGATATTCCTTCCTCTATATGGTTTAACCATGGAGCTATAAACATAGCTCCATGGTTTAACTCAAGTCGCAGGTTCCCGAAACAAAATTGGCGCGCACATACATATCCGTGTGCACATCGGAAATCCGGTCCGGCCGGGCATTAACATAACGAATTATCTTCTCAGAATTAGCATAGCTGATTTAACCCCCATTTCATCATCATAATTTGCGACTGTTTGTAGCACAAAGGGGTTAAAAAGACAGTACATCTGGGAATGAAATCTTCGACAGCGAGCGAGCGGGCTAGAAAATGAAAACAACCCAGCCGCCTAAGAATAACAGCCGCGCTATTTTCCTAAACCATACAACGAAAACACCAGCATAAAATAGGATTTTTTTGGCTGATGGTGCACGCGCGTGGCGGAGGGGGTATAGCTTGCGTCCGTCCGGTACAGCAGTTTGTTTTCCTTAGAATGTCATTCTTTTCTTTTCCAGATGGATCGGCTGGGATATTTAGCGGGTCCGGTCCTTGTTCCGAAGCATTTTGCACGAGGAGTTGTGGAAAGCTAGGCTTTCTCGCCTGGATTTATCTAGACAATCGCGAAGGGAAAGAATTGATAGCTTGTTCTCGTCCAGGTTTGGTGATAGATTTGGGAGGGGATTGTGGACGCGATGATTGTTGTGTTTTCTTCTGACTTGATTAATTCAATTTGAAGGGAAGACCGAGGCGGAAATTGCAGTCGACAATCACGTGTGGCCAGGCAGTGGAGCTCCAACAACAACAACTGATACATGTACATGGTTTCTTGAGATAACATGGGTGGAGGTTTGTTGCTCAAGTATAATACGGTAAGGTCGACCGCCATTGATTTGGCATACGTGGGGGTTATAAACGGCGGTGTGTGCGGGATTCAGTCCAATTGCTAGGGTACCACCGAAGCAAGCCGCTAGGTCCGGGAGCCTTCCCCCTCTCAGCTGCTGTCGTACTAGCCTTCGGGATATGGAGAACTTGGATTTTACAGACTGCTATGAAGATGTTCCAGCTTCACTTAGTGGTTTGGCTAGTACCATCACTATAGGACACTATAGCCCTCCGAGCGACATCAAGCATGGGGGACAATATCCCTTCTGTTTCAGTTCTAGACAATCCTTTCCGAGTTCAGCTAGGTCCCTGCTTCGCACGATAACATCTCGACACGAAGGTTCAGCTACCAGAAGTAAGTTCAACTAGATAAGTCAAGGTAAGAAGTGATTCTTTCAATAAGCACTTCCAATGCGATACGGTTTGCTAGTAATTTCCTTGCAAGTTTCATTCAATATTGAATGAAATTTCTCTTTTTTTACCATTTTTTCTTTACTTTTTCGATGTTCAGTTAATCAAGCTCCACTAGGAGCCCCGACGACGGTACTATAGACCGTGGCCTCCTCACAAGCCGTTTTGGATTCCAAGAGGCCAGGACAATCGAGGCGTATTTTAGAGAATTAAAACAAAACAAGTTGGCAAGAGATTCCTACAGATTAACGTTGATGTGTTATATCTCTTTTCGCACATGGTTTTTAAAACAATAATTTTTTGTAAGCTTGTCTTTTTTTAAATTGAGGACTTTTGCCGAGCTTTCCCAACTGACAGCCTTTAACCTCGTCGGTTGAGCTGTTGTTGATGCCTACAACATGCGCATACGTTTAAGTTTCGGACATGTACTACGACCACATTAAACCTTCGATAAAAAAAACCACTACCAAAATAAAAAAAAAGAGTTTTGCGTTTTGCAAATGTTTAAGCCGCACGCTTGAAATATATTTTGATACTGGCTTACGTAAATTTTAATTGGTTATGAGTTTTTTGGTCACCCCAGATAACGCGGCTATCGGCTGTACATGAATATTCAATCCTTGAATTTGACGAGGTACAGCCAATTATGACGGACCTTATTTGGTACTTATTCACGTGGTGCCACAGGGCGTATTCTGATTGGCCAAAGCCTGCATAATGAGGCCTATGAAAAGCTGTGGTAAAAATAGTAGCATTACTTGGACCATTGCCGTGTAGGACAGAAAATCATGTCTTTTGTCCGTGTTTGACTGGTATCCTGCGATGGCGCGGCCTTGGGGATCGTAGGAGTAGAAAAGTGGTGGTTTTCCATCCAGGGAACTGTGCGTGTTGTACCATGTACACGGCATTGTTACGAAAGAAATCAAAACATTCACTGTCGGAAGCGCGCCTACTAGAGAGAGCGACTGCGTGCCGTTTATACACGTCCTTGTAATTGGCCGTCTTAAGCAAAACATTGAACGTTGCAAACAGACAGATAGGGTTATGTGGAAATAGTGGTTTGAACAATTGGGCTTGAATCTTTTGAGAGCATTCGGTTTTTTTTCGCGACAAAAATCGATGTCTGCATGTTAACATTCCTGTCAGCAAGAAAACAAAGAAACTTCAATTGTCTACCAATGGTATAGTGTCACTGTGACTCTTATACCCAACAAGAAAATAACCACGACAAACAAATCGCTTCTGTCTATCAGTGTTGGGCTTTGATTGAAAGACCTTGTTTAAAAATAGGCTACATTTAGAGATATCTCATTATCTGGTTCTATTTCGTAATACAATTACAATGGCGATAATAATGCGAGAACGATTTTACTTTAAAAAACCAGCGTAAATTAAACCAGTTATTAATCCATGAGTAAAAAGCAATGATCTCAGTATTAAGGAACTCTAACTCGTGCGCATTTTGGAATCAGAAACATTAAAGGTAATATACAACATTTGCTTTTGCTGTGATTTCCAGAAATGGATTGATATGGGGGTTAGTATTTTATAGCAAATCTTGTTTACACTGACCTGTTTGGAGGTTTGTGTTCATATATGCTGGAAAAACCAAGGAAAATAATATTCTTGTAGTCTGGTTCCCTGACCCTACCTAAGATGAAACGGATCATTTCATATAGTCGTCGGGGTATAGTCAGGTCAGGGAACCAGACTAGCTGGCTTGCACCCGTTCTCGGATGTGTAACCGATTGTAAACAAAATGTGGACTAACTAAATTTGGTAAATTGGGGGCAGTATCTGAAAAAGGCAGTATTTTTTTTAACGATGGTTGGCCGACAATCGTTGGAAATTGATACAAAACTTCCACTTTTGTTGAAAATGACAGCGTACCAGGTGTCATGATTTCACAGGATGCCTGAGACTATTATTCACTTACAGTCAAATAAGGTATTTCATAATAATTTGATAGTTTTGTTTTTTGATGCTTTCAAACGCTGGATATTTTTTTGTTAAAAAACGAGTACAATTGAAACAGAAATTCACAGACCGTACCAAAACTAATATGGCCTTGTCTGATATTTTGGTATAGTAACTGTAACTCCGATCGAGCCATTCTTTGACATCTTGCACGCACATCACGGTATAATCGCTACAGACCTTGTATATTTTCCTCATATAGTTGGGCGACTCGGCATTGCAAGCCTCGGGTAGAAACTGTCCTGCATTTTGATGAAGTCCCTTATGAGCAACGATTAAATTTGTTGACATCGCAGGAGACCTTTTCCGCTGTGAAGGCAAATTAAAGCAACCGTCTTTTTTTCAAAGTCTTTGCTATTTTTTTTTTACTCCTCCAAGCAACGTGATCTAAGCTGGCACAATGAGAACTAGCCAGGCAGGGAGGTGAGAAGCGAGAGAGAGAGAAATATAGCGGAGGCAAGGGGGCCGGCAGGCACTCTCGGCTTCAGGGGTAAAGCTGAGCGACGTATGAGGTCGGGCTACGGGCAGAAAAATCGTCTTATTATCCTGATCCTCGGGTATCAATCATCAGTGATGTCCGTGTTGGGGGGGGGGGGTATTTTACTCTCTCTTTCTCCTTTCCTTCTTTTCTCTTCTTTGCCATTCGCCTCGGCCGTGTGCGAGATGAAGCGGTTTGGTGCGGATTTCCGGGTAGATCGCTTGCTGAGACAGCCGCGCTGATAGCTCCAGATGACCGGGCTTTTGTTCCAAAATCCCCCCCCCCCGAAAAGAAATATCTATAATTCCACCACTTCTGGGCATGGATGGTCTAGGCTGTCTTTTATAAACACTGCGAGATGATCTTAATTCGAAACTGGGTCTATACGTGCTAATTAAAGACGGTGGCTAGGTACAAATGGGCATGTAGGTTTTCCAGTTCGGATTCGGATAGGTTGGATATTCTCGACTCCTTGGTCGATTATTTCAGCCTCGAAATATAGATCAGACCAATAAGGATACGCATCTTTTGAAAACCATACTCTGAAAATATTCGAACAAACACGAGACTCAAAAGGTTAAGACCATAGTTTTAAAGAGTGGTACATAATTTTTGGCCAATCGTACCTCGGCTGATGACCGACTTTAAGCACATCTTCAGCCGACACCGATGAGTTCGGACCACCCTTAAGACCTGGGATTTACTCTTACTCTTGGGAGATAAACCACTTGATCTGGGGGTCAGTATTTTTGCTAAACAGAAAGTTATATTGGCGCATACAGAAAACTCGACCAGCAGAAATTCATATTTGGGAGGCCAAGGATATAAAACAGATCAGACAGCACGTGTAGAACTCGGCCTCGGGTCTCTCTCACGCCAACTCACGACGACAGCTATGCGAGCGAGCGAATCGTACGCAGAAGGTAGAAAAAGGCTCGGGATTATATGCGGGGCGATAACGTGTACGGCATTTAATAGGTGTCGTAAAAGATTAATAGCTCTGTCAATCAGTCGATTTTGAAGTTGATCCCACGAGTGGCGATAATTTTGCCAGGCATGGCTGCTTCTTCATACATCGTCGGTTCATTTCTGGGCACGTTCCCTTTTTTCTTAGCGTATAGTGTGTGAATCACCGCCAGCGCAGCCCATGGGACTTCTTTTTTAAACCCTCAGTGGCGCGCACTTGGCGCAAAACCTCACAAATTTTCGCGCCTTTTCTTCACCGTGAAGACTGTCAGTGGCTGTTTCATGTTTACTGCAAGAGCGGACAAAATAATCCATTTCGAGGGCTGCTTTATTTTCCAACTTTAATAAACATCAAGTCAAAATCGTGTTGGACCTGATACTAATTATCGAAACAAATTATTTCAATGTCCAATGCGATCCGTTTTTTAATGAAGTACCGGGTATTGTCCAAACACAAACGACTACTGTAGGTATAAACGCACTTGTTTTGTTATCTAGAATCGTCTACCAGAAGGAGACACTTTCTTCGTTTTCCCAAATTCTCTCAGACTCCACAACTTTCAAATTAATGATGTATACTGGTCAAGCGTCCGACGAAATAGCAACTTGGTAACCTATATATCTCTCTGTGTTTTGGCGGGAGTTCCTTGAAGCTGCAATATGTGACGGCTGACCGGCCTCTGTGTCTGACGTCTTGATTCGCGACTGCCCCATCAATTCGTAATGGGATGTGTGCCCATTTAATCAGAGCCATGAATATTGCAGAGGCAATTAATCTTTCACAGGCATTTCCCCAGTAATCATGGACGGGAAACGGGATGGTTGGAAGAGGCAAATTGGTATAAGTAAAAGGGCCCGCAATGTGAATGTCTTGATTTGTCTTCTTCTTCTTTTTTTTGGGGGGGGGGGGGAAGGGGTGTGAGTTTGGAGGGAGCTATACACATACATAAAGCAGTGCGTGCAGGGCAGGGTGTTGGTAATGACAAGAAGTATGAATAATCATCAAAAAAAATATTTCAATCGAAAATTATCTGTTCCGACAATTAGAATATTCATTGCTACGTTAATGGCGTAGAAGACCAGTTTTGGATTAAGAAAGCAAAATGTGTACAAATCTTAGCTGTCTGGCTTAGGTTTGAGGAGTATAAACTACATTTGCACGTGGTTTGACCAGGAATTAAAAACCTCAGAGCAGTAATTGGTAAAGCAGTACTTGAATTCTTCACTGTTCCATGATTGTTCTTTGAATTAGTATAGGCCCTAATTAATTATTCCAAAAGGTGTAATTTTCATTCATAATTAAAATATGTCGTTAGAAAATTATTAAGTGACAAAATGAGGTTGGTCAGAATTCAAATATCAGAATTTCTTGCGTAATTATAGTAATTGCGATTGCGAAAGATTGCGTGCAACGCCGGTCATGGATGCACGCTCTACGACTTGCCAAGCATCTACCGGGGTTGAGAGGCGATGAGTGATAGGAGTGTGTTCCCTCGGGGAAAGCAGCCCCCATCTCCCGCTGATGACAACATAAGGTCAGGTGTGACCAATGACCGTGGATGCGAGGGGGGGGGGGGGGCTCCCTATCAAATTCCAAGCAAAATAAAATTCCTATAAAAACTACCAAAACAGTGCAAGGACAACCAAAAAAACACACAGAGCGCAATTACAGCCGTGAAGTTTGGCACTTATTGGTGTATTTAATGTCTTTGAGGCCCCCAAAAAGGATTAGTGAAGGTATGAGAGATTTTTTTAAAACAAGAAACTATATCAGGTAAATCTGAGCGGAGTTTTTTTTTACGGTATTTACAGCTTGGTAGCGCCGTGAAAGACCACGTGGTGATAATAAAACAAAACTACAAAAAAAAACAAAGCAAAAGTTGGCAGAGGAAGTTAGTTTCCATGCGCATTAGACCTTAAAATGATATTTGTCCCGGTTGATTTTAAGCGGAATGAAGTTACTGAAAAGCATTTCTAAATTCGGATAAGTCTGTTTATTACTGAGGTCAAATACGCGTTGACGTGCGTTGAGTGCAATCAGGAACTTCCATGTTTTTTTATTATTAACTTTTGGTATTTTTTAGTTTAAAATTTCTTTTTCTTTCTCAAATTGTTTACTACAACTTTTCAATTTTTTGAAATGACCAGGAATTAAAGTTGATTGGGTAAATATTGTGCAAAATACCACGCGCATATTACGCAAGACATTGACTCCGCTTGAAACCACGAAAACCGCCACGTCCGGTTTCCTTGTCAGAATATAGAATATTTTTCTTGCATTTCTATTTGTGATGAACTAAAAACCAAAGTGATTTTGATACTATTTTTAATAGTCAATACGTCTACTACCCACAATAACGAATGCCATATTGGTTTGTCATATAAGCAGTTTATACAAACATGTACTTTAAAAAAAAAGTTGCTTTTTTATCATAGTTCATTGCCACATTTTACTTTTACTATTTGTGAGGCACATACAGTTTCCACTATTTGTTTCTGGCTTAGCATTTCTTATTCCACAGTCAGAAGTTCTTTACGGTTGGATAGTGCCATAAGCTGCGCATCGAATGCCGCTTTAAAATAAGCCGCGCATGCGTAGACAACTCAGCAACCTGACCTTTGGCCCCAACACTTCAACCTTTCGGCTGGAACCATAATATACATGGTCGGTGCATCAAACATGAAGAACGTGTAATTCTTCGATTCAAAATACAAATTGCATATGCAGGCATGTTATATTCTATTTTTTATTGCAAGACATCGAATTTATGCAAGTTATTTAATGGTGATTCCCGGTAAATGTTAGAAAACATTAGTATTCCATAAATAAATAAATAAATAAATACATAAGAACTAGGGGATCCAAAATGTGGATTCGTTGCATTTAATAAACTATTAGAGTTCAATTAAACATTTTTAATAGACCCCAACTTTTTGCAGATACGATTTAATCTAGAACAAGTTCATGCCAAATAAAGAGTTACATGTTTTTGTAATCAAAAGTTACGTTTGAAAAAAATAATTGTTAGTAAATAAAACATTGTATTAACCTTTTTTTCGTTTTGTTTTTTTGATACACATTCTCCAGTTATTTAATTGTACCATTTTAAAGAGTTTTAAAACAAATGAAAGAAATGAGTAGTTCGTTCGTTTTCCAATTTACTCATCATAGTTAGCCTAACATCAACGAGCTTAGTACTAAAAGGTGTGTTGATCTAACCACACACTCTTTCTACAGCTTAATGCTTGATAAAAAAACCTGAAACTTGAGAAATGCCAATTAATTCCAACAAGGCGTGCACATGGGTGGGGGGATGGGTGGGGTCAACATCGTCCGTCAAATTAATCGTCAATTAAGAAAACGTCATTCACAATCTACGCAATAGGACCAACAGATAAATTGTCTTTGTATCAACTTCCCTTCATGGTTTTTCATTGCTGTTTAATCATCCTCCGGTTTTGTTTTTATTGTCATTCATTTTTAAGTTGAAGAGGGGGGATATTTCGATAACGACACACCGAGGCGATCTGATCAGCCGTCAACCACGCCAGGCCGATGATAAACTAACCCCTTCCCTTGGATCATATATTTTCGATTGGATTTGATAGACAAGGCAATAAATACGTTGTCGGGAGCCTTGCTGGTCGGTGTAAGAGTTACCGAAGCTCAAGCAAGACCTACGGGTCGTGCGGAGAAAAAAAACGAGGGAGAATAACAACACAGATAAAACTTTTATTCCTATACTTGTCAACAACATAATACAAACGATCGAACCGCTAGCAAGCTGCAGGTAGATTACAATGCCCAGTATAAATGAGACATGACAATCGCGCTGGAGAAATCGAGGCTGGATTTACGCGGTTAGGAAGCATAGATCATGGGAGTAAATGGCAGTACAGCCGCGAATGAAATACGACAGGCGGCACAGGCCGGACCGTTTACTGCCCGTCAATGGAACCCTTGGGATGGGCAAAGGGTGTGAAACTGCCCCGGGGCGCGTCTCTTCTCGCTCGTACATCAAAACAGCACCCAAATGTCGGAAGTGGGTAAAGTGGGCCGTCGTACACCAAAATACTCGGCTGCAATTACACTTAAGCTTAGCTTAGCGTGTGTTCATTTTCATATCCGTTGGAATGATTGTAAAAACCGGTTGTGTGAGTTCCATTTAATGTCAGTGCTGTAGTTTGCCAAGTCGTGAATCTTCGTAGTGCTCACTGTCTCATTGACAATCGCAAGATGCTGTAAATCATTCTTTTGATTCACGTCGTCAGGGCTGATTGGTTCAAAGTGCGTTGCACTGTGAACGGCGAGGCGTTAGGCCGTATAATAATTCGTCTCGGCAATATTAATGATTCTAGTATTTTCTGAAGCAGTTGCCATACTCGAGATACAGATCATGTCATAGGCGGTTTAACGTTAAGAAAGCCACCCATGTTTGGTTAATGGTCATACAGTGACGCATATTTGTCCATTTTCATTGAGATAAAATGTCACGTGACAACGGGATTTTGGCTGTCAAGGGGGTCTCAAGTAACCAAGGTCAGTGAAGAAACTCAACTGCTATCTCATTGTTGGGCCCTTAAGGCTCGGCACTGCATTAGCACACGCCCAATGAATCCTAGACATGCAGCATAGAGATGGGAGGAATTTACCCAAGCCATCTGGCCTGGCGCACAAACCCACCGCAACTCGCCGTAGCTGGTCTGGTCTGCTGGTCTGGTCTGGAACTTTGTTTCTGTCTGTCACGTAAATATTAATACCGGTTCTTATCCCTCCGATTTGAATTCCAGCACTAATTGGACATCTGTGTCTGATGGTGGGCCGACTAGGAGGTTTACGGTTGATGAGCACGATGATAAAGCGACATTTTGATTCGATAAATATTGACTTTTAGTTTCATGCAATCAATTTATTGAATATCATTATCAGCGCCACTCCTGACGACCCGCCCCTAAAATAGCGGAGGGGTGTTCGATCAGCCAAGCTCGGGCAAGAATATGACACATATAGGCCAAGACTGGTGTTCGTTTTCCGCCGCGGGGCACTACAAATCGTGGAATTGTTAGGATCGATATTAATGCATGGCTCGAAATGCTGGATGCTTCATGTTAGAAACATTGCAACTTGTGTTTTTGATTCAGAGGCAACCAGATCGGAAAAGAAATAAACACCGGGTCAGGAATATCTAAAACGAATTTAGTTGAAGACTTAACCAGACCCATCTGCTTCAACCGTTTCGCTCCTTTTAACCTTTTACCTTTGTGGACTCTCAACCTCAAACGTGTTTGTGATTCCTCACGCTTGCGTAAGCTGAGGCATGCGCAATACGACTAACGGGTTCATATTTGCATGGAGTCCCTATAACACATCACACCGTCTCAGTCTAGATCAGGTCCCGAAATGTCAGCAGAGATCCTGACGGATGTCAGGTCAAAGGTCAAACTACTAAATTAACCACAGCCACCACAACACGTCCCATGAATCTTCACCAGGGCCGTGCATCGACACGACACAATGTTCATCTCGATCCTTTTTTGTAACAAACAGTTTTAAATCACCGAGGGGGAATATATCTATAGCTGGATTCTCCCATGAATCTTTGCGAAACTTCACAGACGCGCCTGTTATTGGCTTTTTGCAACCCCCTTTTTTATTTTCAACTTCAGAAGACGGTTAGTTTACCATCACTCATTTGCCGGGTGTGATAATTATGTCTTGGCCCCCCTCGGCCGATCACAGCCGATGAAACCCTCAACACAAACAATTATGGTGAAATATATACCGGGCCTCTAAAAAATATGGTTCTGTTCTTCGTGATTCATTGTGCTTCAAATTGAAGGATCATCCACAGCCAAATGATGAACTTTTGTCCCGGGTCGGTGTAGACTAAACCGAGGTGACAAAGGTAGAAATATGAGCAACTTACCCTCCGCCATTTTGGTTCACGTGTACTGAACTACCTGACTTTTCTTTGACAAAAACCCCAAAGTCAATATTCTTCGCCTGTTTTTAAGTGAAGTGGGATCCATAATGTAAGAGACATCAGCTGTCTGTTGTGGGTTTAGACATCTGAGGTCGTTTTTGCCCTTTTAGGGGTGTTTGAAACTTGCTCTGTGGTTTGATTAACAAAAGTTGACGTTTTACTCGTTTTCCCTTCCTAAAGAGGGGCGTTTTTAACTGCAGTTTTTGATACAATTTTGGTAGTTATTTTATGGGCATGAAGAAGCCAAGCATCAATACGATGTTACTATAGGATGTTAATAGTTACATGGGTGTCGTACAATGGGATGGCGTGCCCTCATTTTACCGGACGCAAATAAGTACATTTTCGAGGGTAAATGTGAGGGAAGGGGTGAGGTTGATATGTAGCAACGAGAGAGATCAATCCTCTTTGATTAATTGAAGTCATGACAGCTTTAATAAACTGTTTATATACACGGCTGACCGTTTTGGTATTTTGATCCCCGGACCACGAACGTCAATCCGCGGGAATATGTCGGCTGTGACGTCACAGAAGGGGGCACACTGAATGGCATGGATTCTAGAGAGAAACAAGGAGGGGAATAGGTTCTCATGACAAAAGGGAATACTTATGAGGTGGGATGATAGAGGAGAAATCTTGTTGATAAACATCCACGATAAGGGTCACATGTCGCTTCGAGAGCACGGCATGCCGATGATGTAAGTCTGCCCATTGTGACGTCAGAAAAGATCTTGGTAGACACTGATGAGACATGATGGAAGTCTTGACTCCATGGACCATTGGTATGTTTGTGTTCTTGTTAGCATACATTTATAAGGTAAGATAGACAGACAGACAGAAGGACCGACAGAAAACAACACCCGGCGTTTTCGAGTTTCTGTTTTCTGGTTGTGATTATATCCTTCTACTCTACCATTAGGATCTCATATCAAAATCACATACTTAATGTAAAAATTGGGGCCGTATTGTATATTGAGATGCTGAAGACATCTCGAAGAGTTACAGTGGTGTAGAGAGCATAGAGTCCTCTCTGTTTCGTCAGAAGTAAGACCTTTTATGTTCACATGCTCTGTCCAAAAATGTCTGAAATTTTTAATTGAATGGCCATTGTAAAAACGCAATTAACGGATTGGGTATGACATAGTTAAGTTAACATCAGATTCTACGTAAAATATTGTGTTTCTTATTATTTTAAATTACGGAGCATGGACTGATTGCATGGGCCGGGCGGGAGGCGTAGGCTATACCGGTATATGATTTGACCACATCCGAAACCGGGTATGAATGAAGTTCCATGATGAAACATGTTTCGTTTTAAGTCTGTTGCAATGAAGGGAATTTCCCCTTTTCTCTACTTTTAGAAATCCAGATCGGAGCTTTCAGTTTGGTTTTGCCGGGTCATTGGATAAAATAATGATTCCCAAGATAAAAGGAAGCATTGGAACAATGGAGGCGTGCAAGATTGCACTGTTCCCGTCTTGCCTTGCTTTATTTCTTCCTTAAAGTAGAAAGTAAAAAGTGAAGGTCACTTCAAAAACTGAAAGAAAATTTATAATGGTTGTCACGACTCCAGAAAAGAAAAAGAAAAACAAAAACAAAAGATCATCAAACTAGAGGATTCGCAATCCAATAGCCATGTTATGAGTGTTGATGTTGCCTTGGTGACCGTTTTTATACTTTTGTTCATGCCGTGACAGCCGCTGCTTATACATTTTAAATTGCATCCTTTAACTTAGGTCTAAAAAATTAAAATTTAATTAATTAAAAACAAAAATCTATAAATATATATAAAAAAAACTTTCAATTCAGAAATACTTTCTCTTCTATGCAATAGCTACCTCCTGGTGACAAGCACAACCAAAATAAAGATAATCGAAAAGAATTGCCGCTATTATCAAAATAGCTGCAACAATTTCAAGGAATTTACTGAGTTATGTGGAATGTTAATCGATTCTCCAAATGTGATTTTTTTTAAACAAAGATTTTAAATACTAAAACAAATATTTATTATAATATTATGCAGTAATTTAATTAATGGAAAGGGCGATGTGTCTTCTAATGCTTTCCGTGTCATAAATTGTGCCCACCATTCATATATATGGCTAAAAATATCTTGTTTCCCTACCTTTTGTGGTCAGTGATTTACACTCTGTTTTCTTCCGTAACGGTTTTTTTAGGGGTCCTAAATAGTTGTATTCTGTTTTCTGAAATAACGAGCTTTACACAAACAACACCTTTCCAAAACGTCAAACCATTGCGTGTACAACAACCCACAAAAGCTATCAAAAAAAGAAAAGGCCAGGGACCACAGATTTGTTGAAGACTAACGTCAACTAGTGATAAATCTCCTGCTTTTGGCTAATCAAAATAATACTTCAACTTGTTCATCGTCAACAACGTTTCCCGTTGATTGTTTTCCAGACCATTCTTTCTGCAATCGGTGAAGAAAGCTTAGTGAAAAAAAGAAAAGCGTTTGTACAGTGAAGTGAGGCTGATCCTTTCTTGAAAAGAAAAAAACAATACAGGCTTATATTCCTTTCTTTAAATTCAATATTATAAACTATATTTATATACTATATTTAATTAAGAATCTCATGTAAGGTATTTCTTGGGAAAGTTAATTGCACCATTGTTGTGGACTTGCATCATATCAGTGCATGTTGGAAGAGTTGGAAAGAAGTGTTTCCCCCCCCCCATTATTAAAGAGCAAGGAACAGCTCTATGCATATATACACAACCAGATTTTGCTTTGTGGAGCGCCATGCTGTAATTAGTATTACTCATTATGCCGGCGTGAATAGAATAAAGTCCATGTGTACTTGGTGGTATTTTTTTATCCATCTTTTTATTTTGGCCGATGAAGAAAAACAAAAAGCAAATCAAACATTTAGACCTCTGATAGAGATACGTGTGTTGATAAAACGGGATACACTTTCAAATAATTATTGTCGGATTTCACTACAAAGCAATCGGTCGAAATACCAATAATGTAATGACAGTCAATAGTGAAAGCTAAAACGAACGGCATTGCTGATATCCGTCAGGACAACTAGTTCTCAATTCTGACCGTTTGTTTTTCGAGCGTAAGTTGGAAATCTCAGTAGGCATATATTTGTGAGTGCATAGTGAGGCAGTAATGGGTGAAACTCTGTTTCCGTGTTGCCATTTTTTTCACGAGGATCGGAGATAAGAAAAAAATCTTGCGTGGAATCCTTTCCGTAGTATCAGGCCCAAGGCGTGCGACCACACGTAAGATACGCCCTGCACTTCTTATTAGTGATCAAGAACTATTATTACCCAAAATGCCCAAGGCATGCACGGAGCACATGATGGTGTCTACGATGACAGCAGCATACATCCGCGGACCTGTCGACCCGATGATATCGGTCCGATTCCCCTCACCACATACCCCCTTGATCACGCCCCTCTGGGTCGCCAGTGCGGAGTTCAGAAATTAGATACTTTAAATAGGTGGCGCTTTCTTAGAGTAGGGCGTTGTGAAGGATGCAGGCCAGTAAGTAGGCCCGAAATGCCTACGCCGGCCAAATTACGATTTGCATGCCCTCAAACTCTCCAACTAGACGATCGCAGTGAACTTCAGAATTACGATTAGGTAAAAAAGAAATACAATGATAGGCAAGGAAACACGTCAGGTTTTCTGTTCCTTAAAGCCAGGTATCCGTAATAAATAACATCTGTCAACGTTGTGCTTCTAGATTATTGTGTACATGTCGTTTCTATGATGATAATGAGTCCGGATCAGTACCTGGAAATTCGATGAAAAAGTTGTTCTGCATTTAATTTCAAATCCTTCTTTCAATTTAGACGTCTGGAGAGAAGAGGCCACGGCGGTTCAAGTATATAAAACCCGGACATGTTTAAACACGGAACAAAACAATTGAAAAAATAAAATGAAAACATGGCTGGATCCAGCAGCTGCTGTACGGGCCGGTGAAACATATATCGAGATGTGCCAAATGAAAAAAAAACTATGTTGATTTCTAATGGACATTTTCGTAGCAAAAAGCTGTGACACATAATATAACAATATCACACTCGAATTCAAAATTTTAGGATCAATTAGTAAAAGTGTGAACCCTTGTCATATTGCAGCTGTTTCAAATCATCAGGCTAGGATGTGTTTCATACCGATTGCTAAAGAATACCAGATGTCGAGCCTAAAACCATAAGACCTACTTACGAGCGAGAATTTTATTTTTGACTTTTCCCGAATTAAGCCAGAGGGCAGAACCGTGCTATTCGGAGTTGAAATGAGGACATATCGCGATCTTGGCACGAAGAGGGGCAGGAAAAAAAGCCCTCTCCTCAGCGAAACTCGGGGTTGCATCCTAGCCCGGGGCGACGTGTCAGCTATAGCCGGGTAACTGCCGGGGCCTTCAGTCCTTTTACACCTGTCCACGGAGTTAACCCCACCTATTGTTCCGATGATAGCCGCCAAATGCCCGCGGGGACGCCGGGAAGCCAAGGTGTTGAAATGACCGGACAAAAAGGAGTCAGGCGCCGGCCAGGTACGGGGCACGGGATAGGGCCTGGCTCGTTAAAAGACAAAAAAAGAGAGTTAGGAAGAGAAAAAGGCGCTGGATAAAAGTCCCAAGTGCATCGCGTGAGCAGCCGCGAGACAGACAGCCAGTTACAGTGTATATGCTTTTATCTCAGGGTCCCTAGTGACGAACAGAAGGACATGGCTTACATAAAGCAACACTCTGTTACCGATAGGGTAAAGTGGGGTAAGTGGGACACTTAAACACATTTTGGAGTGCTGCACCAAAATTAAAGATTGGATTCACAAAAATTAAAGCTTTTTAAAATTGTTAATGTCTCTTCTGTACATAATGATCATTTTGGTCCACTAGCTGCATTATTTTTTGATAAATGGGGGAAAATATGACAGGACTGAAATGTCGGATTTTCCTTTGCGCATGGGGTAAGTGGGACAGTCATATGGGGTAAGTGGGACACACACAAAATACATCACAATGTACATCATAAAACACTTTTCTTTCAAGAACTGATGCCTTTCTATTAACAGCAGCTTATCAATCCTGTTTGAAAACATTGTCATTCGAAGTGGGCAAGAAATTGCAAATGTACATTAAATTAATTAGATGAATTACATTGGTTTAGGATGCATCCATCATGTCCGAAATCAGTGTACATGTTCATGTGTACAATCAATGTGAACAAAAAGATTCCCTTTAGAACAAATTTCCAACCAAAAACCTTATTTAAGGCCTGTTCTTTCTCTGTTTTTTTTTCAGGTGGGCTGGCAACAATTAGGCATTTGTTTTCAGTTTGGCTATTGTTTGAAACCTTTCATAATCTGCATTTTACAATCTCTTTTAGATTTGTCTCTTTCCTGCCCAACTTGTTCATGATGATTTTTCGCATTATGCATGTTTTTACCTAATACATGTTAATGCTTTTATGGGCACACTATGAAATTGTTTAATTGTTAAAAATTAACCAGATATGCTGAGTGCATTTGAGATGTTACTTAATGCACGTCTACTTGTCACACTTCTTGCAAACAAACTTATAATTAGTTCATTGGGACGGCCAAACAGTCCAGTGCAAGCTTCATGATACCAGTCACTGCAGTCAATGCACTGCATACCGTCGTAAACAATCATATCCTGCACTCTTCCTGACATGACTAAATCTATGCTTTATACCAGCATGCTCTGCCATCTCATACGCAAGCTTGCACACAGCCTGCAGTCCAATGCCGAAGCCTTGGCTTTCAAGATCTTTGATGTGGCGTACAAGTTCATCCTCATCAGCCATGCTGAATACTGGTGGTCTTGTAGCCGGCAAGGAACTCGGTATCCCCTTGCGGATCCTTCTTGACAGTGTTGATTTGGGGACTCCATACTGTTTAGCTGCCTCTCTGATGCCTAGTCTCCCTTCAGTTACTGCTGTATAAGCACTAGCCATTGCATCGGACTGCCACTTCCCTTGCTTCGGAGTCCATGATTTTTTCTTCCGAGCCATGTGCAGGTCTGCAACAAACACAACAATTAAATAAAATATAACTTTATGTAATTGGCACAAGTACTCTGAAATAAACTTATGAGAGTTTATAATTATATAAATTGACATAAAACTTTGAAACTATTTGAGCACAGCCAAATATTTAGCACCAACACGTGCACAGCCACGGTGTACATGATGCTAATTCCAACCTGTCCCACTTACCCCAAACCAATGGGGTAAGTGGGACACATGGAAAATATGCATATTTCCTCATAATTAGATGCATAAGCTTACTTAAAAAAAAGATTAAAATGAAATCAACAATCCCCAAACACAGTGCACTATCCCTTTTACACCAAGTATCAAAAACATTTCATTAAATATTATGTTGAAATATGTGTCCATTATGCATGTGTTAAGAATTCAAAATGGCCGCCATTACGACACAAACCTTGCATTTGGTCTAGTAATTTTTCATCCTTTTTCCAATGTCGAAGTCATTTATATGTTTTGAAAAGGACTGTAACATGTATTTAAAAGATCAACTTACAGACAAACATTGTTTGCTAAATAATCCTGTTTGTTTACGACTAAAAATTTAAAAAGAACTTATCATAATATTCGGCAATACAGTTCCACAGTAATGAATGTCAAACGCTGAAACAATCAAGGCACATTATGCATGGCAACATTTTTAAAAATCCACCAAAAAAAATCACAAGAAACTCATGATACAAATAACGTAACTGGTTAATGCTTACCTCTCACAGAATGTATTCCCAACAAAAGCGACCTGAAATTCGGCTGGAAATCACTCTTTTCCTCCCGAAAAAGGAGCTACACGTTAACCCCTTTTGTTCACTAAAACAAAAGAATTAGTAATATGAAGACTGGGCGCGAGGGCGCAAGAGGTGTACCGAGAAAAATCACTTTTTTAGGGAGAAATCTTTCGCTTAGAAGATTGAAATTTGCCACGTTGATGAATATGTTTGTTCTGACAAGAAAAAAAATCTTTACTCCAGTGAAGCTTTATTCACAAAGGAAACATAAAGAGAAAACCTAGACTTGTCCCACTTACCCCAGTGTCCCACTTACCCCACTTTACCCTAATAGATGTAGAAACAAATTCATGTTCACCCCATCAGAAAAAAAACAAGTCTTGCTTACACTTGAAACAATGAATCCTGCCTCATTTCTCCTTTGTATCATTCAATGCTTTTTTGTGTGTTTAAACTCCAAGCTTAAGACTTCAAACTCCAATGCTTCTTGAATGGAGTATTACTTCCTTTCTGTGCTCTTTCTGCAAAGATCAGTCGAGGGATGTGCATGCAATTTTCTTGAAAAAGCTCCACCAACGAAATGGATGTTATTGTGTCTTGCCTAACGCAATGGTTACTTGGCCTGTGTCAGGCCGCTGTGATAATTGCTTTCCTGTCTCAGTGGTAACTTAGCACCGGTCATCTGCGGACAGTAGTTCAGCCCTGGACGCTTTATTAGAGAATAGCTTTAAAAAAAAAGGAATCTTGATCTGGAACCTCTTTAAAAAATAAATGCACATCGGAGGCTTGTTCACGTCCATGACCGCTTTTTTGAAAGTGCGAGGGCCCCTTGGTGGTATGGGTGTAGTCATTGCTTGCCTCCACGACGTTTTTACGCCCGGCCCCTGCCGTCAACAATCGTTCCCCCGTCCCGAAGAAGCTTAGGCCGATACTCGACCACTAGGGCACGGCCGTTAGTTCATCCACGAGAGGAGAGAAGAGCGAGAGAACCTGAAGGGCAATAACCGGGGGAAAGATCCCCCGGGACATGTGCGATTGTCTTCTTTTTTTCTGGCCGGCACGTACGAGGGGGGAACAGTCTCCCTACTCCTTGAATATCACTTCATTATTCATAATACTCCACTCTGCTGTTAGCTTTTCTTCCCATGCCCTAGCCCTGAGTAACCCGTGTTTGTGCAATATTTGTGTGCCTAGCGTCAATATTGGGGCTATAATGTAGCCACGACCGCATCCACGCACTCGTAGTGCGATCCTAGTCCGCCATTTTGGTTCGTTTATTCACTATAAAAACACCGTAAAGTTCAAGTTTATCTTATTTCCCCCTCTTTTTGGCTTCATTGGGTCGAAATTGTTGCTCGTGCATTATAAGTTGGTGATACTGTGTCTTTAGGGTAGTTTTAAGTTTTTGACACAAGCAATAAATAAGCTTAGACCAATTTATTTTGCAATCTCATACAGGTACAAGGATTCATCTGGGTTATGGATGTTTCATCTTGTTGGAGAAGGACGGTGTTGCCGTTTTTGATTTGGTTGATAAAACATCCGCGGAGAATAAAATGCATTGGATATAAGATTACTTGGTGAGTTTCGGTTTTGTGTTTTCCTTCTTGCTGAGATGCTTTCTTTTATGATTCTCGAGTTAGCTCCTTGTTTGTATTGGATGAGTGCGAATATTGTCATGGTTTATCACTCTCTTCTTTGTACAAACATTTGTGGAGTTTCGGGTCATAGACATACATGTATATGAATGTTAGTTCTGATTGCATGTGTAATAGTTTAATATCAATTGGAAAGAATATCTCGGAGAAGGTTACAATAATAATACAAACTGAGTTGAGATCATGTTCATGTTGAAAGTTTTGATAATTCTACTCTGGATCGAGTAAATCTGAACTAATAATCATACTGCTATTATAATTTTATTGTTTCATCCATTGTACAACCTCCACATTACATTTTGTCTGGAAGATTAGTGCAGGTTTTAAATGTGATACTATCACAAAATGTACCAACATTATTAAAAAACAACGCAATGTATTTTAAATCGGCTTCCGATTGCAGAGAGTGATGGAAATGTCGCTCGCCACTTCATGACACTC
Source organism: Patiria miniata (assembly GCF_015706575.1). Classification (NCBI taxonomy): domain Eukaryota; kingdom Metazoa; phylum Echinodermata; class Asteroidea; order Valvatida; family Asterinidae; genus Patiria; species Patiria miniata. Next base: position 9,799,854 of record NW_024037070.1, read on the forward strand.
TGCAAGCTTCGCGCAAACACTTTGCTTTTCCCGATTCTTATTTTTTCTTTCGATTTCTGCCAACGAAATATAGATCTCGAGTATAATTTCCAGGGTACGACATGACCTCCTTTGGGGGGGGGGGGGGCTGGTTACAGCTCACAAGTCTGCAGGAAAAGGTGTGAAGAGAACGACTAGACGGGTTAGGCGTTACGTGTTTTTGTAATTACACGAGTGAGCGCCAGCTACCGCCAATACACCCCCAAAATATTCCCCTGATAAGTGAGGTCAATAGTTAACCTCATAGCATAGTTCATCAAGCGTCGTTGTCCTCGATTCGCCGAGCTGGCAGAAGCCTTGTAGCGGATTGATTTCAGAAGCTCACTAATGTGAGAAAAATAAAGATGTACAATCATGCAGGCAGACGGACGAACGAACGAACGGACGAACGAATTATAGCCGTGTCTGACCTCATTGCAATATAACGCGGTAGAGCATGTTATTATTTGATCACTTTTTCCCGTCCATGTTCGGATGTTTAAAGATTTGAAGTCGATTACTTTATTTCAGCGCACACAAACCAGGCTTGAGCAAGACTTGTACGCGAGTCCTCAAACCTCGAGTCCGAGTCCGAGTCTGAGTCATTTAGGTCGAGTCCGAGTCCGAGTAACGGGTCATTTAGGTCAAGTCCGAGTCCGAGTAACGGGTCATTTAGGTCGAGTCCGAGTCCGAGTAACGGGTCATTTAGGTCGAGTCCGAGTCCGAGTAACAGGTCATTTAGGTCGAGTCCGAGTCCGAGTAACGGGTCATTTAGGTTGAGTCCGAGTCCGAGTAACAGGTCATTTAGGTCGAGTCCGAGTCCGAGTCATATGTCACTTAAAAAAATCAATTATAAAAAGGCACAAAAAGCTCATCAGAAGGCCTACGTGATTTGAAGTCGATTTCTAGAAGAGGCACTTTGTTTTCTTGGGACATTATGTAAGTAGAGAGTGGCATTATAGGCAGCAAGGCGCGCATCGATTTGCATCATAGCCTACTTCTATGACACACACATACCTTAAAGTAATAAAAAAAAAATTGCGGTAAAAATGTTCAAAATGTCCGTGCGGTTTCGGCCTTGAACAAAGCTTCTTTACACTTCTAAAAACTGAAACCGTACTATAAAAATACAAAAAAAAAAAGGCCGGGAAGAAACACGAAGAGAATATTGACACTAAAGGCTGCCGCCTTGAATTTACTTTCGCCTTCACCGCAATCGATGTCTTTATGTGTCAAAAATTGAAAGATTTTATTTGATGTCTGAACTTTCGATGCGGTACAATTGGAGGACGGGACTGGATTTGTAAAAACCCCTTGGTACTCCCTGAATTCATTGGTAACCAGACACTGAACTAATTGTCACTACTGTAGGAATACCAGTATGTACATTCAAGTTGTCCATGGTTCGGAGACCTCGTCGGTATGATCGTGATTGCTCAGGTGCGTTTTGATACCATTTGGTTGTTTTTGTTTGGGGTTTCGTTGATGTTACATATACCTGTGTTTTACTTTTGGTTTGTAATTGACCATTGTCTTCATTTTTACATTTTAAAATTTTTGAAAGCGTCAAAATAATTAATTTTGTTTATTCTTCAACGCGAACATCTTTCAATTTGATACTCTTTTTTTTTTTAGAAGCTTTGCCTCATTTTGCGTTTGGCATTGTGAGAAAAGATTACATCGCACAATATGACAAAGTTGTAATTCGCAGAGATTGAGCAATATCGGTGGAGCTAAATCCGCAAATTCACTTTTAGCATTTTTTTTAGCAATTGTAGCATTTTTTCAGGATCTACAGACAGTAGTTTTTGCCGTCACTACAAGATTGTTGTTGTTGTGCATCAGCGGGCGTTCACTGCTGCCATCAAATTAGGAGACAAACCGCTTTTCTGGCCGCTAATAAATCCTGCCATCTCTGCCGCCGCATGACGCTAATCCCTTCATTTTGAAACAGATTAAAATGTGATCAAAATTCCCATGAAATCTAATCCCATCTTGAGGATTATCGGTCATGCCTATAATCGGCTGCAGGACCGAGCAAGGAGCTATCTTCTTGATTTGATGATGAGGAAGAAGGTTCTATAACAGAATGTTCGTTTTGGCAGACGTGGGGATGCAAAAAGCCCTGGAAATAAAACAATTTCTGGGTTTTCTTTTTTTTTGGGGGGGGGGAATGAGGTTTTGTCTTTTTTAGAATTCGCTAAATTTTTCTTTAAGTGTGCTAAAGGGAAGTGTATTTGCTTTTATATCATTTGTTTGAGAGGGGAACCGTTAGGTTTCAATTCTACAGAATTTTTTTCTTCGAATTTGGTTATTGGGGCATAAACAATAAATACACGCAGACATAGGCCTACACAATGACAAAGACCATGGAACAAAGAAGAGAAAAACATAGAAAACATATCAGGGGAAACTGAAGTAAAAGAGAGAAACCACAAGCAGGAAGGAACTGGCTAATACTAAACACAGGCTTCTAAGTATAGATTGCATTGGCCGATTAAATACTTGTCTTAATAGCCTCATTCTTATCTTGAATACGCAATTTCCTTAATTAATACCATCAAATGACTAAGAATTTAAAATCTGCGCTCACTCTTTAGCACCGTGCTGAAATCGTATTGCACCGTGTCATAACGAAGCTGTTCTGCGCATGCACGGTCGCAAGGAACTGCTCCGACGAAAAACAAAACAACGTTGGAAGGATTGTGCGCACGCTTGGATAAAAACATACGACAGCGCCCAATACGATCGGTCACTATCTGACATCAATTTGACGGACCATTCCCTGACCTTGATGTGCGGATTGCGTGGATTAAAATAAGAAATCCCGCATCAGGTTTATAACGTTATAAGCCAAAGCACTACCTCCGCCTACTACCATCAAGATAATTAAACATGGCCATTGACAATAATTACACGTGCCACTTTCGTCATGATCGGGTCGTCCACAATCGAGAACAAAGACAAACCGGCTTGGATTATATCGTTTGGAAAGTTGAAAGCGAGTCTGATTTAATACTTTAAAGACAAGACGTGAAGTTTGTCGCACAATTTATGACTTTTTTTATTCTGACGTCTAGTTCAATAACATTTTTTTGAAGAAGTGAAGGATTAATTTAGCTGCCATCTGGAGCAATTGTTCATGTATTGTCGCTGGGTGCTCACCAATTATTTTACAGTATATTGGCGCCTTTAAACTGTCATTGCTTCAATTAAGTTGGACCCCTATGGTCGTGAATTTGTTTATAGACAATGTAGTTTTTGAGTTAAGTCAAATTTGATAATTGCATTAATAGTGATACCGCAAGACAGTGTTGCGCAAGTTCAGTTTGTCTAAATCACGATTATTCATTAAGGCATAGGTGCCGCCCTGTAATGTGACACTCAGAACGCCCTCTATCGGTGGAAACGGCATGAGGTCAATGGGTATTTATTATGTTCAACATTTCTGATAAGGGGAACATATATATTCAATTAAACGACTGTATCTTAGATGGGTCATTTTTAAAATTATATTTACTGGTTTCAATACTGTCAGCGTAACGGCAGGAAGGTCAAATCGTTGTCTGGCGCCGTCATCTATTTGTTCTTCAGAATTAAACAGGACGGCACCGCTTGACATTGAAACGGTGGAACGTCTGGGGAGAAACGTATAATGCCATGCTCAATACTTTGATATATAAGCAAGGTTGAGATTTCTTCGATTTAAATTAAAAGATATTAAGTTTCATACAAAATTTCCTGCACTTCATCTGTTTGTAACAGCTTGATTGCCGCAACGGGGCGCAATAAAACGTGTATATGAAACTTCATTTCGACACGGACATTGGCGATTTTATCTTTGTACAATTATCATCAACTTTGGATGATCTATAAATTAATTATCCTGCAACGATATAACAGTATACTTTTCATAAAGAAATGTCTTACATTGTGAGGCACGTATCATAGTAATGGGAGATCATCTTAAGTGTCATATTGATACTCACGAAATGCTCAGATCGACTGATGTCGGTTCTATTTACATGTAATGCCTGCTCTTATACAACACTTTCAAGATCTTATCTAATCATCGACAAGGGGAAAGACAGAAATCAGAAACTTCATTAAATAGTGATGGCTTGTCCGGTGTTCTATTTCCTCCTTGTTATGTCTTTTGAAATCAATCCGGCTAAGAAATGTATCCCGTCTGGTGCCACCTGCCCGGCCTGATATGAGACCCATCTACCGTCGACCTGGCTGCCGTGTGACCGCGCTGTCTGCTCGCCGAGTCACGGAGACGTTGTGTCACTAAAACCCCGTCGGTGTATCGGTAGCAACTTGGAACGTTAGAGAGAGGGAGAGATGAGAAAATGAAATAAATTGCAGCATATGGAAATGTGTCGTTGCATTAATACTCCCATATAGCGCTGGTCCGCTTTGAGACGTTTATATTCGGTCATGATGTCTTTTTTTCTGCGCAGTCTGTATCATTCCACGTATACCTTCCTCGGTTACATTATCCGTCCATGGCACCGACTTTGCCTCCGGGGCTCAGCCCGTACCGATTTCCAGTCATATTAAGTGGCAGTATATATAACTCCTTTCCCTACCATATTGTATAACCGTTATCATCTCTGAAGTCGCATTTGGTGAGGTTTTCCCCTTCTATATTATAGTGAGAGGCTGTGTTATGATTTGATGAAATATTGATCCGGCGCATGGGAGGGACATAGAACCCATGCTGTCATTTTTTCTGTACAAGGACATTAAGTAGGAGATACAATGTCCTTTTTCTTCCAGAGAGAGGAACTATTCAATAATTGAAAGGTTATAATTAGTGCCGTTTTTGGGATTCAGTTTCAGACCAGGCAGGAGAGTACATAATAGTTGGAGCTGGATTTTCTGTTCGTTCGCGAATGTTTGGGATATGCCTACTATTTCCCCATCAGCATTGTTGTTTTTTGCAATAAACAAAATTGCATTAATTAGATGGTCTTTATCCTGTAATGCCCAGCAAATGAATATCTTTCCTAATGATCACTGGTATCATGAATTAAAACCCCTGTTTTTCTAAGTTAACACTGAAAATGTGTTTTATTTAACGTTGTATAGCCTGATTAGTGCTTCAATCACTGCAGTAATCGGGTTGGAATTATCACTCGATGCATCACTATTGCGTAATGTTTCCCTTTTTTGCAATAAGGGAGAAAATAGTCCCCAGTGATATCAACAAAATTGCGATTTTTTATGAGAGGTGTGCCGTTATTCAAGGAGCATTTGTTCTCATTTTGTGTTTTATGAAAGGTTCAGTTTGCACGTCTAGGCCTACGTATGAGATCTGTACCTAGATAGACTTAACTGCATGAACACAGAGAGACGTCATCGAATCTTCAGTGGTGTCCTATGAACATTGGACTTACATGAAATCCGGCCTTTTTAACATAATATGAATCCCACATCATATCTCGTGCATGCTTGCGTTTTCTCATTGCATATCTGATCACCAACATGCGAATAATAGCGCAGCAAGGTATTTGGTCGGTTTTTCACGGAGTCCATATTTTGCACTACTAGAACCGCCACAGGTCGCGTCTAATCAACCCCGTTACGTCATCAGATTAGCGGAGTGAAGAACGGGGTCACACGTTTCAAAAGATTTAGAAGTTTGATCAGAATTGTGACGCCTTGTAACTTTGTCGTATATAGACGGCCCCATGGCGTATATGGACGGCCCAAGAACACGAATCCCGGTATAAGTTCAGCGCCCTAGAAACAGGCTGTACCAGAAAAAATAGAGAGCGATTGACACACGTACGCGTGCGCGGGCCTTGCGATTATGCAGGACGTAGCTTTGAGTTGACAAAAGTAGCCTAAGCTGTCCGCAAACAGACGACAAAAGCCCGCCTTTTTTGGTGACCAAAGTTGGCACTATAATCTACTGCACAACCGTCTGCGCGTGTCACAGCGGTTCGGATGACATTTGCAGAAATGTCAGTCACCTTCAGTAAGGTAGAAAGATGGTTGGTTGTTCGCAAGTAACCTCCCTGGAAGAAAACCGTCCATCAGTATGGTTGAGAAAATGAAAGATGAAAAAAAAAAAAATCGGTAAAAATAAACTTACACAATACAAGACGACACCATGCCATGGAACCATGGAAACATTTGGCATTTCTGTAAACATTTCTTACAATTGAATACTTAATCAACACACAATGTTCACTGTTATTTCCTCAGCAGCTTTTAGCCATTCCAATCTTTCAATCTTTTTGTCCTTCCCTAAATACCATGGCAATACCCGTATTCCTCCCTGCCCCCGCTCCCTCCCATCTGACATCTTCGTTTACCGAGCAGTTGTGGCCACATTTCCTGTTCGATTGTATGAGTCAAGAAACAACAATCCGACTGAAGGTCGAGCCCCCCCCCCCTTTCCTCCTCGTCTTGCCTCCTTACTTCCCCGGCCTGCTGCAGCCACATCTCACAAGGGAGTGAGATTAAAACTCCGGCAAAACCGTTCTCCAAGAGCAAAAAAAGGAAGCAAATAGACGGGATGCCGAGTGAGAAAAGCGCGATAGCTCCTGGAAAATAACCGGCCACTTTTCTACCCGTATATTGGTATTTTCCTGCACTTTGTTCGCCTAAGAATAACCGACAGAAATAGAAAGAGTCGAATTCCCTCAAGGGGTTTTCTCCAGCATGGAAATGCCTGCAGCTCAGCCAGCTGCTGGTTATCGCCGAGAAGGAAAAAAATAGAATGAAGGCAGGATAAAAATGAAACGCCAAGCAAACAGCCGTGGTGTACACCGCGATTATTGTACGCTAGGCTAAACGCATTGTGTGCAGTAAAGCGCTGGAACCCCAGCAATGGGGCTCACTGCACGAGACGCAACCCTAAGTGTTTTTCTTTTCCTCTTTTTCTATTTTCATAAACTCCGCGCCACAACAGCCCCCATAGTTTACCCATTCAGAGTAAATTTCAATTTTGTTTTGCCCCTTTCTTTTCTCCCGTTCCTACCAGGTATCCCGTTTCGATCCCGACTAGTCCCTAGTGTAGTATAGACGGACGGCCGCGTTGTAATTGAAAAGAGAAAAATCGTAGGGGAAAATTTCGGCCCAAATCTCGTGTTTAGTGCCCTTGTTGATGCATGTGACTGCCACATTATTACGGTCACCGTTTTGTTCATCTGAGTCGTATATTTTGCCTCCATAGACAGCCCGGACCAGACACCTGCAAGGCAGTCGTCAAGCGGGTCTCTTGATCCCAACTTTGAGCGATCGGGACGGGTCTAAGAGGTGAGTCCCAAACCTCTGTAATTTCTCTTCCCACCCCCTCCCACCGGCCCGTCCTTTTTTTTTTACCCCAAACCACGGAGGCTGTTTAGATTGAACCCCAGAGTGCTGACAGGTAGGCATCGGCTTTTTTATGCTGAACTCTCTTGACCAGAAGTTACATTGCAAATTATGACTGAAGGTTAGTTTCTGCGATTCCATATTCACGACTAAACAATTAACTTGCTGTTTCAGTCTTTGAATTACAGTGCACTCACTTTGTTGCATGTTATACCACACTTTTTCATAACCAAAGATAAAACCTGAAATTAATATAGATTAATAAGTATTGAAAAAAAAAGGAAAATCAGGTTGACAATAATTATACATTTTATCGGTAAATAACCGTTTTTGGTTAATGATAAGATGTAGTAGTCATAGGGATAACAGGTTTGATGACCAGTTTATTCATATCACGCTCTCATACTGTGCCGAATGCGTGAACTCAGTTAAGGCAGATTGGAATGAGATTCCATACACATTTATAGAACTGGGCTGGATGCGAATCGGCTATAAGACACACACGGCTCAAATCAAGCTGTCGTTCAACACTAAATCTCCTAAGGGGAATCTCAAATTTATTTCAACTTGTAGTAATCATAATTGCCAGTGATTGAACAGAAAGCTACATATGAATATATCCAGATCATTGAGCTATAAGCACCGCTAACCTTTTGGAAATTCAAATGCTCATCTCTTGAAGAAAATGTATGTCTGAATATATATGTCTGAATTATCATGTATGTTCATGATAATCAAGACTTGAGTGGAAATGGGGATGGAAACACATTATTTTTTAATGAAAGTAATATTTGGTCAAGTTTTTGTTTACAATTTGCTTACATATTAAACGAGTCCACGCTTACACGTTCTCCCGTTTCAGCCTTGTGTTTTCTCCCGGCCCGAGATTGATACCGGGGAAAAAAAATCGCCGCGGCCCGCCCGGCTGACGCGGCCGCGCTAGCCCGGTCTTTTCAAGGGGGAGAACTGCGACGGACAAGGGGGAGAAATTACTTCTGGTCGGTTGGCTCCGTAGCTCGCCAAGCGTCAATTAGCCCCACTACAGCACGAGCACCTTGACCAGGTGGGGGCTGACGCTCACATCAGCCCCACGGTGCGAGCCCTGACGAACCGGTCCTAATGAAATCACTCTCGGAGTAGCAAAGCAAAAACGTCGGTGAGCGAGAGCAGCGTTTGTCATAAAAAAAAAGAAAGAAAGAAAGAAAAGGACTTGAGTTGCCGTGCGTAACCCGCAGGATTTGGCGCTGAATGAACCCAGGCAGGCGTGATAAAAGCACCAGAATTGTATTATCTACCGATCATGCATTCGTCATAAATGGTTGCCTTCTTTAATTTCCGCGATTTAGTCTCAGCAATTCTGTCTTCGATGAAATCAATTTCCATCAAAAACCCGGCTGGATGTAAAAAAAGACAAACTTATTCGTTATTCGTGTTCTAAAAAATAGTAGTGAGTTATAGTCTGTTTTTCTTCTTTAAAGTTTGTATCTGAAATCTTAAAAAAAAAAAAAAATCAAAATATTAAAAATAAAACGTTACTTTCTATTAACAAAATAAGGCTCAAGTCTGATATTTAGACTTGTTTAACGCTCATCACAAGAATGGCAATATGTAGATAAAAAACATTTTTTTAAAATAATGTCATGGAACAAAATGGTTCAACTAATTAGAGCATGTTAAACAACGCGTAATAGACCTTTATCATGCTGCCACCATTCCAGTCATGCTCCCTATATACCATAACAGTACCGAATGATATTATTTGTTGAGCAAAAAGGAATCAGACTATTTTTCCTTCCGGCCTCGCTTTGGTTACATTGATTTGAATGGGAAAAATCAAGATGGCCGCAACATGACAATAGTCTATGCTCATCGCTACTTAGTCACGCGCAGTTTACATATAAATGTAACTTAATTGGAACAGGCGATTTAACACGAATGCGCGTAGCGCTGAACCCAACAATAGGATCACAAAACCACAAGCAAACACTTCCAATAATACATCCAAATTGTTCATGTGACATAAATATCGAAATAAGTTTAAAATGTTTGTATTTAAATATTTCCATTCAAGTTCAGACATGTGTTTGTGGTCTATAATACCTTGCCCGAGTGGACTCTGTTTAGTCTGGGTTCTGACAGAAGATCCAGCCAATTATCAAATTGGCATCACATTAATACTAACTGGTACCCGCGGCCTGACACACCAGGCTAATTCGATCTGACCTTTATATAACTGAGTGGTGGGTTATATGTTGGCCGGGTCAAGGTGCGGGGTTACCAGTGCCTTGTATTAGTTGTAATGTTCAATTGTCCGCAACAAATTTGCCTGGATTTAGGGCTTGTGCTGTAATTGGTATTTTGATTGACAAGCAGTCTGTTGACAAGCATGGTCAGCCCTTCAAGCTGTCGATGTAACGTAGTTTGGTGTGAATAATATTAAAGTATAACACACACCTTCGTGGTTGAACACACCTTTGTAGTTGGTCAGATTATGGTTTTTTTTAGCCCATGGTTTGAAAATATTTGTAACATTATTGTCACATCTAAATTCTCAAGTTTGACGAATATTTGAGGGCAGTCTATCATATTGCTTTCAGTCACAGATATTATCGCTAGCGTATATTTATTGTTCTAGTTGCCGATTGGTTTTGTGCGTTAATTTTCCAAATAACATCAGCTACTCAAAACCTTAAAAAGTATTTTTTGTTTTTTATTTTTCACTTTGACGGTTCTGAACAAGTCTTCAATTTTCAAATTCTATTTTATTGCAAGTGACAAGTTTAAGTATGTTGTTTTGATACAATACATAAATAAGAAAAAATAGATGGCTTAACGTTTCGATCGCAGACCTAATGTTTTGATCTCGAAGAAAACTTTCATCCCACAAAAGCTAGAAGGGAGAAGAAAAAAAGAATAGTTTCCTTGGTTTAAAAAAGCAAGTCAGTCAGATTGATTTATAGGTCAGGTTAGACCCATATTGTTAGGGTAATTTATGCAAACAATTGTGCGCGTGACTAAAATGCATGTTTGCACGGCCACGATTTTGGAGTCTAGAATCCTGACTTTTCTAAACGTATACAATTTTATGCGCTATAGAGAAAACTCCACATTGACACCACTGGCATTCTGGTCGAGTTTAGCTTCTTCAGTTTTTATTTGAGTTTCTCCCGCTTCTCGAATAAATCTTTCAACCCACAAAATTAAAGAAAAGAAAAGAAAGAAAGAAAAAGTGATCTTGGTTTTAGAAATACCACGAATTCAGTTAAATTGCTTCATCGGTAAGGTTACATCTAAAGCCGTGTATTTCGAATCATTTTTTTTTGGAAACGGACCTTGGTAAAGGAAAGATGATATAGGAATAGGCTAGCGGTCTAATGGGCTGGACATTTTCAGATCACTAATCAAATGAACTAACATTTCCGTTTACCAACAGTGACTCCGAAGGAATATGTATCTCACCCATGCAACCTTGCATTGCCACAGTAACATTATTAAAGCACGTTTAAAACAAGATATTAAGAGTAAATCCTGATACATGTACACAGGTTCCGAAATCGTTGCTTATAGTCCCACTGTGTTCCATGAACTTGACAAACTTTTCAATCAAAATTATTTTTGAGGTTAGGATAACATGCAACATTTCCTGTTTTTTTAGTCGACCGGGTTAAGCCAAGTAAATGCTATCATCGCGCACACATTGATATGTTTTTAATTAAACTATTATTAATAATCCGCCATATGGCGTTAGCATATTATGCTTGTATTATGCTTGTGTGTGGGAGTCGACTTCGAGTGGAGCAGGTGCAAGTAGAAAAACACATTCGGTTTGTTTCAAAGCTTGAAAGTTATCGGATATCACAGGTAGCATTATTATTATTTAAACTTTTGAGCTATCTATTTTATCCTCCATGCTTAAAGCATTTTAAAGGTTTCGTAATGCTGTTGTAAAACCTTTTTATTACCTTTAAAACCAACTGAAAATTGAAAATCCATGAATATGAATCTCACTGTCAACAACTTATATTCGGAAAGGAAGTGGAAATCTGAAGTTTGAGGTTTGATCTGATAAGTACTCAACTTCAGCCCAGGAAGGACGTCTACAGTCGACGTATCAGTGAAGGCAGATCGTCCGTCCATTTCTCCCATTAGTATAGTGCCTTGCCCCCGGCTATATCTAGTAGTCCCCCACTACAAAATTCTGCTCTCAATAACTCTATAGGTTTTTTTTTTACATCATCACCCGGTTCTCCTGTACTCTAGCACCACAGATTGAGAAAATTAAGCAGTATTTGTTTTAGATCATATAGAGGCTCTTCGAAGGCGATATTAGCAAACCCGGCGGCGGTGACAATTTTAAAGAAAAGATGGTTGTTCTTTGCAATTAAACAAATCAAGATCTATATAGGAGTGTGTGAAAAATGTGTAACTCGTCACCGCCTGTATGCAGGTCAGGACCGATTTATTTTTTGAGTACTTATTATTTTTGGGTCATAATTGCCCGTTGATGGAGCAAGATTTTTTTAAAAAGTGTTTCCTCGTCCCGTCCGTCTTAATAAAGCAGCAAAATCGATTTCTAGTAAAAGTTAACAGTACGAAACAATGATATCTATTTTTTTCTTCTGATTTTAATGGTCATGTTCTTGTTCATGTGTTAAAAGTAGTGAAGTGGTATTTCTGTTTGCTTGCGAGTTTTCTATTAAGCTGTTGTTACATTTGTCAAACTCGCCTTTGTCAATTCAAAACCTGACCAAGCCATTTCGCTGCTTATTGTAAGTGCGTCGTTTGTTTTGGTGATGCAAAACTTATCCAGTCCATGAATTCAGACGTTATTGGAATCGGAAGTTCATCTCTCCAATGCGGTTTGGGATTTTTGAGAGGTTTGTGGCGACTTTTTCTTGCGACGTTTTCAACCTTATCGAAATAGGAATCTATGTCCCTCGAGGAGTAGATAATAGGTTCCTTAGTTTAAATCTCGGGTTGTATTTACCTACGGCGCCAAGAACTGGCCGGTTAGAAGTCGCCAGCTAGACAGTGAGACGTGGGGGCAAGGGCGTTCCTACTAGTACCCGTGCTTTCTGCGCTGACCCCCGGCCGATACTGACCCTAGCTCCCACTATTTACCTTGCCCTCAAATTATTCATAGGACATTAAGTTTTGTCGGCGATGTTGTTTACGGAGCTTGTTTTGTGCGCTGTTTGAAATGTTGTGTCCCGTCATTGCTTCTCTGCTTTGCCAATTAAAAGTTGGAAATCGTTTTTTTTTGGTGTGGTAGAAGTGAACGATTTGTGGCAATCCACACATTTTTGGACGGAACTCGGGTGTTATTTGAACTCTGTCTTACCCCAGAACTCTGTCTTTCCCAATTTTAATTACATTTTAATTAATATCATTTGTCCCTGGACTTTCACGGAAAAATAGGTTTTAATCGATTCGGCATACCATTTCCACGGAGGACGTAGATTTATTTTGGAAACAATAATATAGAATGCGACCTTCGAGGAACGTCCAAGACAGTTTGATGGCGTGAAATGTTTCGACTGAAATGTACAAGTGACGGAAAATGGTAATTTAAACTCTCATAAATACCCTCACAAAATATCATCATAAATCGATTCTTAGACCGCACTTGCCACACTTCACGCCACGGTGGCCCTGTAATGGGTAGTGCACCAATCAACATTTAACAGTATTGCAGTAAAGTCCCAGTCTAAGCCGTTAAAAACCGTTTATTGTTTACCAATCCCCCGAACATTAATGCCGTGCAATATGTTCGCTGTATATCTCTTTCACGGTCGGCCACTTATCGCTATACCGCGCCTCGACATCCTGCGTGTCCATTTCACATGAATGCTCTTTGAAATAGTCGAAATCCTTGGGCAGAAAAGGGGAAGAAGCAGGTTGGCATAAAATGTGACGGCACCAGCATGTTTTCCTCCATCAATATGAAGACAGGAAAAAAGACAGAGAAAGAGTGGTCTTAAATTTCGCCTGGATGAGTCAGCCGCGTAGAAGCCACACTCGATGCAGTCATTTCCAGCCATCATTGTGAGGGTATGCCCGTGTTGTTTGTAGGCGCGATGACACGTAGCAAAGAGAGGTATCAGACTATCACTCGTTCCTTTTTGATATATTGCGCCACACATTTTTGTCATTGTGAGGATTGATTTGAAATTTAGCATTTCTTGTCCCGGTGTTAATATCATGTAGGAATCTGAGAGATTTACAGTTAAAAGTTGCCCAGTTTGCTAATATTGTTGTCGTTTTCGGTCTTAATTCCTAATCATTGCATCTGAATAGTTAAGACCTAATCTTCCTAAGTCAATCAATCAAGATTGAATAAAATACACGTTCAAATTAGGTTTCTTACATTACAGTTTACCCTTTCTTTTTACTGTGTATTTAAAAAAAAACAAGTGAAGCAAATAACGATTGATACTACAAATTATACAGTCAATGTTTGGCTTCTGTTATGAACTGTTATGAATTTCGGAATTAATTACTGGGCTGGTATCGTGTTCTATAAACGACTGTTCACACTGTTTAATATTTGTTTTTGTAATAATTGACATAGAAATATCATAATACATACAGTCAAACAAACACAGTTGTCATCGGATAACCCTATACCAACTCTAGAACAAGACAAAATAACCAGCAACTTCCATAATTGTAGTATTGTGCAGTTCAAGGTCGGGTTGTGTTTTGAAAGATGCCATTACGTGCCTGATACGTTTGTCAGTCTAACTTGACACTGACTCTTCAAGAGCTCATTAAGTTTATACACGCAATGGTTTTTGTTCTATTCGTATAGTGCTAGTCGCGTATTAACAGTTTCGATCAGGCACTGATCACGTGGATAGGCCTATGGAAATGGCCCATTTTTCAACGCGACTGTTAATAGATATTGACTGTCTTTCTAAATGTTTAACAATTTTTCTTCATTCTAGATGCAACTTTGTTGTCCGTTTTTTCTTTATTCTTTCATTTTCTTTTTTACTGACCCAACAGAGCCTTCCTCAAAATGTATTTTCCAGTCTGGTTCCCTGCCTCTCAAGCACGAACACTCTTGTAACACATTGCTCTTATGATAAGTATCTTGGACTGTTGTGGTTCAAACTCAACCAGTGCACTGGATGGAGCATGGTTCCTTGCTCCAGTCTACCGTCATGAGGAGTGGTGAGATGACTGTAACCATTAGTTTCCAAGTTGAAGCCACGGATGTCTGGGACTGACTAACTGGTCTGATTGATGAGTGAGGGGAAAGCCGCACCTTGGTCTCCAGTTGAGACAAGTGCACTGTGCATCCGAACATCTTATCGCCATTAGTGTGGGGTTACATAAACAGCGCCCTCTCTTGTAGTGAAACCGTGGGCTTTCTGATCTAAACGTCCGGTTTGTCTTGGGGGGGGGGTTGAGACTCCAGATCTATATATATGTTTTCCTATAGAATCATTCAATCGTGTAAATAGGCCCAGATTGTATGTATTTCCATACAGGTTTTGGCATTAAAGGTTGCCCCTGAATGTTAGAAAGATAGACGAATCTGAAGACGATGTTGAAGACAAAGACGAGGTTCAGTAAATTACGTCTTACATCATAGAGCTCTGTGCTTGCCTTTTACCAACAAAATATTTGTCTTAGTACCGATGACACCACCAATAATTAAAAAAGAAATTAAAAAAAGATGGGAAAGTAAATGACATTTTGGTGATATTTCCTACAGTACATATTCTTTTGAGTTGAGAATCGCTTTGGCAAACAGATGAAAGCAGTGAAGAAACAAATTGGTTTCCCAAACCAACAGTAACGGTTTTGTAAGTAGCCTACAACTAGGTTATAACTAGGTCAACCAGGCACTATGTGCATTCGCCCCCACCCCTCCAATTTTCAAAATTATTTGTACTGTGTAGTTGCTACATAACAGTAAACCTCTTATATAGTGTAAGTGCTATAGAACTATCTTTCCCTTCGTTTTCCGTTCATCTCGACTAGCATCTGTCATTTTATGAGCTATCTCCCTGGACATCTCACATTATTTCCCATTACAAGCGTGCCTCATATAGCGTGCCGCCTGCGACTTATCCCATCAAGGACACTACTAGACGGCGGTCATTTCCATCTTCCCGGCCCAAATACATAATATCATACCTTTATCGCCGGTAATACGTAATGGCGGAGTTTGGTCCCATCCTCCTTTCAGCAGCTATAATTTCTAACCCTCATCTCAACCTTGAATTCGTTGTATAATACCCTCTTCGTTTTAATTGACAAAATAGAGCTGGGAGACAGAGTGGTAGCTTAGCTTGGCAGTAATCAGCTTTTGACCACTCATTTTGGGGAGGACAAAATACTGTACAATAGTCCTGAAGGGGTAGATGGAAATTATTGGGGTGGTTGCATGATTGATGTACTGGGATTTTGACATTGATGATTTTTTTTGGGGGGGGGGGTTGAGGTCGCGATGGCAGTGTTGGATATTATCATTATTATTTTTTTTGGGGGGGGGGTGTATGGCAGTGGGAGTCCAAAGGCGAAGTGTGCACTATGTCCATTGCACCACCGTCCACTTCGGTGGGCGGATTCTCTATTTTGCCTTTCCTCTTTTTTTTTCTTTTTCAAAATTTGGGGGCCACGTGGCCACGTGGCCACGTTTCCGGTTCGAATCATCCATCGGACGATGAGTTCTTTTCAGTATCGCAAAGGATCGGACCAACGAAAATAATTGGAGAAAAAAATCGGGGGACTTGGAGAAGGGAGAGCTTTTGTTCCAACTTTCGATTCTCCGTGCATCATCTTCGCATGAAGGGTCGGAGGAGGGAAATTGGCTGACAATGGCCAACCGCTTAACGGCTGATATCGCTGACTGGTGGATTCATTGTTCCACGGTAGAATTAATCACGACCTCCCCTCTCGTCATGCAGTACCTTGACAGCGCCATTGTTAGACGCAATATCCCCCCCTCCCAACAGTGGCTCACCATTTCACATGATAGAAGAAATGTCTTTTAAAAAAAGATCGAAACCGTTGGAATACTCAGATTTTGAGAGGCGAAGACAGCGGAGAGAGAAAATTATTTACGGTAATTAGAAAACTGACAAGGCAGGAGTGACAATCGGTAGTGGTTTGAACTAGGCTTGTAGCTGGGCTTATATCGCTTGGGAGTGGAGGACAGGATGTTAGAAGGGACAACGCAAACATCGTGGTCTTCATCTTTATAGAATCACACTTTTGTTTACACACGTTCCTCTGTTTTTTTTTTTAAGTCCGGGAAGCGTATCGAGCAATTAAAAGTTCCTCAGGCGTGATGTAGTGTACTGACGTACAGGTCGGTCGTGCTGACCTAATGATCCATAGACAGCTCTTATGTATTCTCTGGCTTTGTATGAATTAAGCGCATGATCAACCGATCTAGGACAAAGACTCAAGTTTGATTTTGAGGACTGTTTGCCAAGTCTTAATCGTGCCAACGCGATTGTAATCAATTAACCCGATAGTGGGGAAACACCGTTCGTACATCATCAACCATTGCCAATCATAACAAATTGATTTCATCTATTCAAATTTACCGCCGTAACTCTTCAGATGACAATGTCATTAGGCCCTTGGACTGCTTAACATTTGCTTTCTTTCAGCTTTGGCCTGCTTTACAAAGAAGTTCACACAACCCTGAGAAATTAGAGTATATTTGGTTAGAATAAGAGTGGTAACTTATCCAATCCGAATATATCTACACCATGCAGTATTAAAGGTTCACTTTATATTTTTCAGGAATGGCAAGAGGTGATACGTGTATTTCAAGACCCGGTTGTTTCATTTCCAAATTTTCTTTTGTCAATGTTACAATGAAAAAAAAAACACCGTCCGCAAAGTTGTACGCGTCGGTAACGAGAATCTGGTTGGTCTGAATTCAAATTCCAGTCGTTTGTCTCCCTATTGCAAATGTATCCCACCAGACACTACAAAATAAAGTATTTGTACATTTTTAAGTGTCTATCAGATGGACATTTGGTTGATCCATCCGTGATAGGACTAAGGCGCATTATAAGCTTATACATAGAAGATAAGCTTGGGAGAAAGCACGAGACAATATACAAGTAGGCCTATAATAGCAAGATCAAGATGTACAAAATGGAGTCGGCCATACTTGGAGTTTGACTTCTTGCTGAAAACTGTATACCAGTTGGCTTTTTGTCTGTTTGGGGTGTGCTTGTATATCTATTGGTATATTTTCAATCAAAACTGTGTTTGGTTTATCGCCGATTGTCCCCAAGTATAAGGTCACTTGGAGTTCAACTCCCGCTGGTTTCCTTTGGTCTGAGTAGGGTAGAAAGTACAGGTCCTGGTGGTGCGGAGAGGATGTCTAGTGTTCTCGCATTATGTAGGCGTGAGCTCTTTTGTACTTCTGTCTGTATTATGGACATGGAAGGAAGTGTTACCAACATCCCGTATACGCAGGCCGGAAATTATGCGGCTGCACCAAAAAAAAAAGTGCAGGGTTTTTAGTAATTTGTAAAAGAAAAAAGAGGCCCAGCATGACGTGGATGACGTCACAAAGGAAGACTTTTGGGTGGATAGACTGTATCCATATTTTGTCGGGTTGGGCCGGAGATTTGACAATGGTGCATTATGGTGCAAAGTTATAGAATAGTGAAGGGATATTAACGGTCGGATGGGAACAGTGGTTTAGTCATGCGCACAGTGATGACCTACATTTTGAGGACCGTACTTGTTGCCACGCATACATCCATCCTGATTTTAACAAAACAGAAAAAGCCCTGAGTTTTGTAGACGTGGTGAACTTGGTAGATTACAATGCCTACCAATTCGAGAAATGCCGAAGCTACACAGCAACTTTGGTAACACAGGCTGAGAAGAAAATTCCTTATCCAATTAAGCAAACTTTACCTGTAACAATTAAAAGAAACCCCTTTCTGAGTGAAAAGACGCATGGTGCACGTGTCGACTTGGTGTAGGCCTAGGGTAATTCTGTCTGATACTGGTGATTTAAGGCTCGATTGGTGGACAGTCAGTAGTTCACGACGGAATCTCAGATGGGTTAGGGGAGTGTAACCACCAGTCACAATGTATTTAGGGTAATTACTTCAACAAAGTATTCATTAGGTCACAGAGTCGACACGCTTCTATTCGTGCCACATTTTATCCTCGTTCCTTTTGAAAGTCCCTCACTTTCATGGATGTCAACGCAATCGTTTGCATGTTACTTGGAACGAAGCATAGGCCCTGTGCACGGTTGGGTGAAAAGAGAGACCGAACGTTTAAGCTGCGTCAACTTGAATGTATTCTATAAGTGATGAGATTAGTAACCTATAGCAATGACGCCAAAAGGTCGTTGTTTGCAAGCACAATATAACGATATGGCGATACTTGTATGAAACTACATGTACATTTAGTCAGGTGTGTTGTTTCTAATAGTCGTTAGAGAGACAACCGCATGTTGCCCACGGTCGACGCTGGGGGCGCTTACTCACTGTCAACCCAGTTGCTCTCATGTCGCCTTGGCTGTGCTCAGTCCAATGGTCCAATCACAAATTGTTCTATATCTGAATTGAACCGGCTGGGTCTCCGGTGTAAAAATAAATAAGAAATTAGGAGACTCGCGGAGTCTGTCGGGGGATGGTTAGGTATCCATTCGCCCCACCGTTTGCACAAAAGTTTGCACCGTTTGCACCGAAGAGTTCCTGCCGAAGTTATTGGAGGGATTCGGAGCCTTGGTCTGTATTCATTAGATTCATTTTGCTGCCGCCCAATATTCTCGACTATGTTTGCCTGTGTTCCTTGATATTCCCCGGTCCGGCTTCTCAATCAAGGACACGGGAGGGGTAAAATTAGCCTAGCTTCTCCTTCGAGATTTCAGTCTGCCGCGAAATTCTCTCTCGATAAGAGAAGGACGGGAGAATAGAGAAAAAAATCAGTTTGCACAACACGAATTAAATCGACCGAAGTGTAAACACAAATTGGCGGCCTGTTTTACATATTCCAATTTGCGTTTCTTCCGCTCTCTAATCAGTCATATAAATGTAGATTAACACCCACATAATGGCCTTTCCACACCCCTTAAATTTCCCTGACGGGTTTGGCGGGAATATTAAAAGACTGCGGGATGTTTGGGCCCAAAAAGCGTAAAGCAGCATGTATTTATCATTGTTGCATAAAAGAAGAAAAACGGTGCTTGGGTCGGAGCGGGTGCAATCGTCTTTCCCTTGTGTTAGGTCAACAATTCAGTCAGTCAAATATATTAACTTTTCTCTTCTTTTTCTTCCACGTTTTGAATGATTCGTTTCTTTATACCACGTTTTCTATTCACTAATATCCACACCACTCAAAGGACGTCACCCTATGTTTCTTCTAATAAGTTCAACCATGCAATCTAATTTAAGTTCAACCTAAGTTCAATATTGCCATGTGATACAAGCACAATTCAAAGCGCCATTCGCAAGTCAACCTGTCACTGGAGTGCAAAACCACATCACAAACTCGTTTTTTCCCCACGCCTTTTGTTTCCTTGCATTGTGCATGGTTTGTCCTTCCTTCCACTTATTTGAGTTGAATGTTACAATTTTAGAGTGACCGGGGTACGTCCGGTGCATCGGCCATTTCACCGACCGGTTATGTGGATATAGACCGTACACACACTCACTATCAGACCCAATGACAGTTCACACACCGGCAACCATAGTGCAGGCCAACTTACTTCCAGTAAACTTTTAATCCATCTCTTCCCGTTTTCCCAGCCTCCTCTATTTTCTAACCCCGGAGCTATTGCACTTTTTTTTGTATTTTGGAGCAAGCTTTCCAGACTTTTTTCTTCCTATAATGACCACCATCACCAATTTAATCCCTGCTATTTCCTAAATTGACAATGGTGGTGCGGTCACTGCCTTTTGTCACAAGGGTCATGTCCAGAATGTTGGCTAGAGGCTTCCTTACTATTGTTATACTGACCCTTCTTAATTGGTTGAGATATTAAAAACAAAATCTACTTAGCCGTTTCGCACTCATACTTCAAGAACCGTCTCATGTCTCAAACCATTTTGGCCAAAACACTGTCTTTACTCTGGTCAAGATGAACTGCCGTGTTCCATTTTTTTTAAAGGGAAGACTTTCTTTAAAACTGAAGTTACGGTTTCCTGAAGACCTCACACCAACTACACGTTCGACTCAGGTCGTCCTAGCTCTTGTCCTATCGTTACATGCAATATTGGTTTGTGCAGCGGTATAAACGCTTTGTTTTTGTCTTGCCTGACGCACTGACGTCACGCCAGCATATTAAAACATTGAACGATAACATCAAAGTTCAATGACTCAGTATCTCGAACACCAGGAAAAATGAGTTCGTCTTCAGGTACCGGGACAGTCACCTCGGGGCCTTCTATCAAGATAAAAAGAAAACATAACGAAAAGTGACCGTAATAATCATGGTGCTTTTTACAGACAATTAAGTTAAGAGGTCCTCGATCATGATGGTTGGTTCTGGCCTCAGCGTGTCGTAACTGGCTCAGTATGGGGGACGGGAGAGCCCGCTGTGCCCCGTGACCCAAGCGGGCATGGCTCGGTTAAATTGGCCGGGACAGGGGAGCATCCACCCCCTCTAGGCTGGGCTTAATGATGGCATTTAGCACCTTGAGTGTGACAAATGACAGCCGGGAACTTACAGGACCACACACCAATCAAAAAAGTCGGGTTGTTGTTTGTTCTTTTATTTAGTTTTTATTTAGGACAGATCACGTGGTTCTTTAGGTTCAGGCCGGAACTATGGGAAGGATCCAAATATAGACAATTTGGCCTTTTCCCTCTATTTTGCATGTTAATGCTTGAAACAGTACAATGCTCACGACAGCTAGAGCTAGTACGTTCTGAAAGGCAGCAGTCACGTGACGTTATCGAAAAACGGCCGCCATCTTGAATCTGCAACCTGCCTAGCATAACTGAAAAGCTGACTGTAAACCTTGAGTCGTATGAAAAGAGGTATAAAGTAGATGTATGCCTATACGCGTATACACTGGCAGCTGTGGCATGATGAAATCTTTTTTTTTTAACGTAACCATGGAAACGATTTGGGCAAACGTCCAATTGTACTCGCACATTGGTATATTTGGCCTTGCATCCACCAACAAAATGTCGCAATGAACCGGAGACGTTATTGTTCATAGCGTGAGCCATTCGTTTACAGGAACAAAATCATTATATAAATCAAGTTGTATGATATTTCCAGAACTTTTTTTCTTTTAGTCTCTCTTTTTTTTTTCACCTCAGTCTCAGCTGATATTGGTAATATCAGCCGGTCGAGTCTATTTGTCCAACCGTGCAAATGTGTTCAATTTAGGCATGAAACCCCAACGCGTAATATCGCCTCTGCCTATTCTCAGCCAGTAACTTAATTTGGTCCCATCCCGGCTTCTTGTGCAGTCTTGTACGGCGATCCGCTATAATTATATTGCAGTCGACACTACCGTATCGCTGTAATTCAATCACAAGCCACATTTTGCTTTTGCAAGCGGACCGTTCCTCTAACAAGTTGTCCCGCCCGGTTTTCTCCACGATTGTCCCTTTTATCCCTATATTGTGCGTGCGTCTCAGTCATCAAAGCGCGAGTTTTTTCCTTTTCATTTGGAGTCATTGCTATAGCACCCGCTCTTTTGATGAAAATGTCTTTGTAAATTCTCGTCAAAGCGAAGACAGTGATCATAGTCGCGGGTGTGACGTTCATAATTGTTCCGTAGCTCCAAATCACTCCTAGTTATAGGAATAAAAGCTGTGTATAATTGCCTGCGTCCCATCCCTCAGTATACTGCCTGGGGGCAGAGCTCTCACATCTCATGGTAAAGTATCCAGCAATAGGGCATTTCTGTTGGTTTCATAGGAAGGTTGGCAGGAAGGGTAGTTTCGCTTGCCTTGTTGAGGGTCGTGCCTGAAAGTCGTCCTGCGCTTGCTTAGGACGCCGTTTCAGGAAAAGGAGACACCAAATAATGGTAGACGTTTTGGTTCTTTTGTCCCGCTAAAGTACGATGTACAGGTCAAGATCCCAATCTACTTTTGTTGGGGTTTATTCGAATTTATTTGATATTCGTTCAAAGGTCCTTTTTATCTTTTTATTAATGGACATTTGGTCTTGCTGTAGAACAAAAAATGAAACATAAGGCACGTCACATCTTTTTGGAAATTTTGTTAAATAACCGAAAGTAAATGTGTATGCATACTTGTATAGTGAGTACCTATACTAAAGTCCCTTGTACCTCAGCGGAAGAGAACAAAATGGGGGGAAAGTTGGAAGTATATTATTAGCTGCATTTATTATGTTTCATGAAGGAGCTTGGTATGAATGGGTGTATATGTATAGTCTTGTTGTCTGGCCCTGCCCGGTGTATTTCCCGTTATTGCCTTTGGTCACATCGTGTCAAACCCAACGTTAATAACTTCCACTCTGTGTGCTGTTCATGGCAGGTGACGTTCAATGGAGGGACATGTCGTGGACCAATGCTTTTATTTTCATAACACCATATAAGAAAAGACAGGCCCAAAGCCCCAATGTACTACCAGTGAGGCGGGCCAGGCGATGTGATATGCGTTTTGGTCCCGAGGCAACATGGGCCGACTATTGGTGGTTGTCAATGCCTTTATTTTCACGCGGTCCCCCGTCTTACAGTAATACCCCTCGACCCGTCTGGCCCTGCCACAAAAAATAGCATTAACTGGCGACTTCTTTCTTTTCTGTCTTTCTTTTTTATTTTCTATTTTTTTTCTTTTCCACCTATACCTCGGCACCAGAAAACACGAAAACAAAATGTATATAGACCAACGGATTAGAAGTCAGAAAGTGGGGGGCTTAATCCCATGTCCTAAAGCGTCTAACAACAAATCAAGTCAGTTGTCGCACACGCCCCCGTGCATGGTCCCTCCGTGTTTTTTTCCCTTCTTTCGTCTTCTTCACCGTTCACCGAGATTTTGAACATTGATTCGCCGATAATTGGGTGCCGTGGCGGAGTTGTTGCCCCGTGCCCCGCGGCCAGGAAAGTACACGAGATCGCTGTTCTCGTTTCACTTGCCGTGTTATAGAAAATAAAATGAAAACACGACAGCTACTCGATTTTTTCCTGTTTCCCTTTTCTCTCTCTTTCTGTCTTAGGTCCGAGAATTAAAAACGAGGAGCCCAAGTTTTTACGGGCGAGCTGGCTCGTATAATACTGCCAAAGTAAGCCCCGTGTGTGTGAAATTATCTACCATGTTTCCCCTCCCCGGTGTGTCGTGGATGTTCCGACTGATTTCATTCAGTGGTACAGTCAGCCGTAGATACTGTCATTTCCTCCGCTATTCATTCTGGCGTGTACACGCCACGGCTAGGTCATTGATTTTGCACGCACGATAAAATATTGCCGTCGGTTTGCGCCAGAGTTGTTCCCGTCGTTCGGTGCCTTCCCGTTATCGCCCAGGCACATGACACACATGCCAGTACACCTGCACAACTGCTGTGAGAAAAAAAAGCAAAGTTATTCCCTTTGTAATATATAGATACACGTCATTATGGAATATCTAACCAACACAGAAATGTCTCTGTGAATATCATTAATTCCACTGTCAATGGAGTTCTACCTCAAAAGTTTAAATTGTACCCCACACTGTTCACTGGAGTTGCTTTGAATTATATCACGCTGTTTCCGGTCGCATCACAAAGTAACATATCGTGGATAGTTGCCGCACCACGACGTGACGTATTGTGTGGACAAAGTCCATAGACGATCCGTCACTTTGTGGTGCGGCGAAACCATCATTCGTGACTGTTATATAGTGGTGCGCCCGATAGCGCTGTAAGTCCGGTTCTTGGACTGCTTGCTTCTCAAGTCCTGTACTATGTACTCCACATCTTTTACCCAGGTTCGAATTCCCCAGGCCTACATTGTGGATTGGGTTTTGAGTCCACATTATGACTCCATGGGTTTTGCCAGGAATATCATTCTAGTATTTCCTGCCACCTCAAAAACTGAGCATTTCTCCACCGTTTCTTTCTAGTTTTCTTAAGCTTGCCGGGCTTCTGTGTCTGTGAAATTGCTTCAAATTGACTCGGTCGATGTACTCATAGTATCTGTTTATATTATTGTTCTCTTTTTTTATAACATAAAAAATACGGGGTTATGTGTTCATATGACAAGAGACAAATTTGTTGCTAAGTCTTCGGTTTCTGTGTACGGCGTGGTACCCACGTACTAACGTCTAGTGTCACATCAGCCAAGACAAGGAGCAAAACACCAGTCGTTTGGAAACCCCTCGGCCCAGGCTGCAAGCTACTCGACTCGATTCACCCGCGGCAAATTAACAATGCGCCCGGTCCGAGCCACCCTTCAACCACCAGCGGTTATTATGTTCTTCCCACGACCAAGGGAAAAAAATGAGCGAGTGAGAGAACTGATGATCCTCCTTATCATCCCTCGGCTAGGACCACAAGACGGTACTCAACCGGAGGAACCAACAGTTTAAGTACGGGACATTTTGACATTTTATCCCGCTCCGCCTGAGCCATTGCAAACACAGGACCACCAGTAAGACCCTTACACCAGCGCTCGCCAGTGTTTTTGTTTCCAAGTTCAAATACTTTCACTGCCTTCGTTTGATACGCTGCTAATAGCCTGCTAAAAGCTGTTCAAACAACTGCCCGCATTTTGCTCTTGTGTATTTTGGTGCAATGTCAAGTTACTTTCTTTTTCTTTTTCTTTTATCTCTTCCCCCCTTATACCTAGCGGGTGGGGTCGGTGTGGATGCCACTGGCCTGTGGTCGGTATGCAGTATGCACTCCACAGAGTGCAAAACTCTATCCTCACGACCCACTGGGTCCCTCAGTTGGCTGTCGATGATGAACAGATGAAAAACAACTTGTCCCTTCACTTCAGGTCTTTGTTTGCTTCCATTAGTCGGACTCGAAGTTTGGTTGCTGAAGTTTTGGGGGTAAATTCGTTGAAGTGGGGGATGCTACTTCCAGCTGTGATCGTTTTGACTCTCTTATAGTTTCTTGTGTGTCGTGGACTAAAAATCATTCTACCCTAGCTGTAACAAAGATGGGTTCAATGTGAAGCTTGGATGCAGAAAAAAAGTTCATTAGAAAAGAGAGTCCTTACAAACAACGTGTAATCTGAACCAATGAAACCCCACAGCTATGTTTAACGTAAACACGTATATTTGAATTTTGGTCTTTTGTTCGCATTATTATTTTGTTTTACTATACTTTATTTTTGGAAGGTATTTTTCCAAAGTCATAAGTATTCCATTTCAATTAATGTCATTGCACGGAGCATTTTTTTTCAAATGTGAGAGTGATAACAAGATACCGATTCATGTACTGGGTAAACTTACACTCAGAAAAAGAAGCTGCAAAAATAACATCCACTTTCAGCTTTTAGCAATCCTTCATTGTCATGTAGGCCTATCATTTTGCATTATTCACAAGCCACCAAAGGATTTCACTCGAAATACAAATGAATTCTGCAAGTTGGAATCAATTTACGGACTTAAGAAGATAATGTACAGATTAACAGTAGACGAAGTGTGTAACGTAGTACCGCTTGATTAAAAAGGAAGATTTCATTGTATCCCTTTGAAATGAAAGAAGGGGACAATCCGAGATGAAAATACACTGGCGTTTGTCACGGGTTGTTTTCATGAAGGAGTAATCTGATCGCGTGACGAGTCTTTCTCCCTATCGCTATTTTCAAGCCTCTTTTCCCCCATCTTCTTCCCCGCTGTTTCTTCCCATCTCATTTTCAAACTGCCCCTGTGCCATCTTTTGTGTCTCGTAATTGTCCTAAGCGATGCAGATGGGGTTTCTTGTTTTATTGCATTCTTTGTCAAACGAGTCTAACCTTCCCCGAGAACCCCAGTGGAATGAAATGGCAACACTATAGCCTTCCACGTGCATGGGGGCATTTTTAAAGAGCCTGGCGAAGCCCAAACACTGGATACAATTTCGCTGCCGATCCGAGCGCCCTCCGAATTACCGGGATAAAATTTCTTGGCGCAAAAAAATGCCTGTGTGAATTACTGGCAGAGCCTCCGGCCCTGCCGTTTGAAAGTGATACTGCTATTTTCTTCCCTCGTCGAGTCAAGATTTCTATTTTGTTTTATCGTACACGCTGCGTCCCTGGCATGCTCTCAGTACATAGCTGCCAATCACGCGAAAATTGAAGAGGAGAGAAAAAAAGAAGAAGAAGAAGAATCGCGCGGGAACGTCATTTTGGGCGGGAATGAGTTGTCGTCTGCGCCGTTTGCAGCGTTTATTGGAGTGCCCGTTATTTGCCGTGTGCCCAGCTGCGATCACATCGGCTAAAATGTGGGACGATGTACTGTGTGGAATACCACACGGACCCGCATAACCTAGTTCAGATCGCGGCACACACACAGGTGAAAGTGAAACAATAAGCTTTAATCAGTCAAAGAAATAGCCAGCGGGTCCCTGGTGCGGTGTATTACGAGCGCACTCTTAATAATAAAACGGGGGGGGGGGGACTTCTGCGGAATTTTCCAATCTAAAAAGTTGACGTTTTCTAGGTGTAGATGCAAAGCCGCGATAGGGTTGGGTTTCGCGCCCGATTGAAACTCAACTCTGGCTTGAATCGCGCAATATTTCTTGTATTTCCTTTGTCCATTATAATCTCGAGCTCGTTGACCCGTTAAGACAGTGATCGTCAACATTACTTTAATCCTTTGTAAATGCGCTCTACGCTGCACGACAAATTAAAGAGTAAGAAAGACAAACGGCCCACATTCTGTAAAAGTAATGACAACCGTTCATATTTCAACTATTGTAATATGTTAACTTTTCTAAGGGAGAATGTTTCATTTTCAACCTGGCTTGAACACCTAAAAGTGAAACTTGTAATTGTTTCCTCACAGTGTACTTATTTAAACGATTTCGTTGAGTGACTTTTGTGGCATACCCATAGGAAGCAATAGAAGATATCGCGAGGCAATCTACCGAATGATAATCAAACCTAAAATGGAATTAACACATGTTATGTTCTGGAGTCGATCCAATAATTTCCTGTCAGGCAATTTGTTGGGAATCCCCTGTTCAGTTTTCTTAATCGAGCCAAATCAAAAAGAGAAGACGAGCAGGAAACCAAATCAACTGATGAATAAATCACCATGCAGTTTCATGATTGGACGATCGACAGGCCAATGACAAGTACATTTCTCTCACGATTTTACAAACATTAAATAAAATAAAAAAAAACATTTAAATCGAATATTGTTTTACTGCAGAGAGTTAAATAAACGTCAGGTTTATTATCAGAATTGTTTTTGAACAGTCATAGATATAATAAGGAGACCATATAGAGGTAATGACTTTTGGAACAGTGCATTTACCTGGAAATTTAAAAGCAGGACTTTTTTCCTCTCGCTAGGCGTGCGTACGTGTGCGCGGCTACCCACGACCGTGGAAAAAAGATTAAAGGAACGATCGGACACAGTCTCAACTTGTCAAAAGGGAGTCAAATAGCCGTAATGTCATGACAGGAGGGAAAACATGTAATTGACTAAAATCACAAATTTGGCATCCTTATCATGTTGACTCGATCTAATAAAATCAACACAAGCCAGTAATCCGATTAGACCAGCGGACGTTTATGGCGGGCCGGGGCCAGCAGGGAAGTGAGGGCGGACTGGGCGGCGCGGGGGACGGTACAGCCGGTGAGCGAGCACCGCTTTCGTTCGGTGTTGGAGTCTGCGAAAGTTGATGGCAATCACGTTTATTTCTTGGTTTGAAGGACTATTGGGTTTCTTAACTAGGATACTGTCTGTTTTAATCCATGCAAAGTTTTTGACACCGGGATTATTGAGTCAAATGCACCAGTAAAACGTAAAAAAAGTATGACAGAGGTTATCATAAACATGGACTAAACTCAGATGAAATAACGTAACTTCTTCAATAATTTAGTCCTCATTATTAACGATGAGGCGAACAATGACAAGAAAGCTGGCCATCCGTCAGCGAACAACGGACTATCAATTGCTGATATGCAAAATATTGCCTAAAATGCTCTCTTGTTTATACTAATTAGTCATGATCGAGAAAAAGTGCAGTGGCCTATCCTACTCTTTGACATTCGACCTTAACCCCCACCCTTTTAAACCTAAAAAAATCATTATCCTCTCACTAATCAAATTCAGGTGAAATCATTCATCTTTTTTTGTATTCTCTCCTCGAGAAATAAATCAAGAAATTTGATGATAAATTCCTGTTGCGGGTCAGTCTCGATAGATGATAGGGTACTATGTGCGGGTGTGTGTATGTGTGACACCCTAATCAGACCGGCCCCGTGTATTAATACCCTGATTAATCTGCTCCATAGACCGACTTGTCAGTCGCGTAAACAATTAGACCAAAAGTTTATACTTGCGAATGACAACTAAGATATGAGAAGACGTCATTATATTCGTGGGCCGTGAAAAGGGGTTGATAGGCCTAGGGAGAGGAAAAAATAAGATGAACTGAAAAACAGAGGCACGTATGCGGGTAATTTATAAAGAGCCATATTTTCTGCCTGTGTTTGGGCGTGTAGGTTGACTGCGGCAGTGACCCGAGTCTAACTTTGGATGATTAATGAAAAGGCTGCCATCAGAAAATAGTAAACAGACGGCACCCTTACAGTGACAGGTCTAAACACACTGGTGCGGTGAGACCGCGTGAGGGCGCACGCGATCTCGGAAGGGTTAATAATAGACTACGATGATGACGTGTTGGCTGCACGCTGTCATCACATTCTGAACAAACCCCCCCCCCCCCCCCAAAAAAAAAACCGGAGGAACGAAAAATAAAAAATGGAATTCTCTGTTGTAAACTCGCAAGGGCGGGAAGGGGTGAAGAAAAAGGGGCATGTGAAGATTATGACGGGAAAATGGGGGGGAATTCGGAAGGATTGTCATGTAGGCCTAATATGTCCTGATGTAGTTGTACCTAACGATACCAAAATGTTTATCCAATTTGGAACATTTTGGTCAATATTTGAACTATTTTTCTCATGAATGATTTGCAAAGAGATGTAAAGACCACAGGAGCTTAAACGATACAAGCTGGAAATGACTGACGATTATCGGTTCATTCGTCAACAGGTACAAAATAATGATATTCTACTGAACGATTTCTCGTTCTCGAAATACGCATGTGCATTTGCGCATAGATGAAACCCTCATGATACTTGCACAACAGACACAAACAAGAACCTAATCAAATCCAAACCAGTCTTTTTCACGCCAGATAATATTTTCGACCAAATGTTTAAATCGTGGCTTGGCATCTCGGACAGAAAATTTAGGAGAAGCATCCGCAAAACCTGGACTATACTCATCGGCGAGTACTAATGTGCGAAGTTTAATTTGTATTGCCTATCCCTCGTCACAATGTACAATTTAGAATCGCCGGGCAACTTATTCACGCCGGTTTAGCGCAAAGCTTTTCGCTATCCGACCGGAAATATCCGGAGGATTTCGACTGCAGTCGGTACGTCTATATGCTGTATTATGCCTCTCTGATGTTTGCAGAGTCCTGTATTACAGGTGACCCGAAATTGTACTAAATATACAGTTTATACTCTTTTTTGGTTATGCAAACACTCGACGTTCTAGCTTATTTATTTGTTCGGGCTTATCCTTTAATTTTTTTTCTCTCGTGAGAAATCAAACAGAACCTTTGCCCGTCCGTATAGAGAAGGTTTGGTTTGGGGACGGGACGAGTATGACGAGCTGTTTATTATTTTACTTTTCCTTAAAAATCCCTTTGAGATGATTTCCGCAAGTTGTGTGGACTGATATCCATAGACAAGTTGATGATGGCATGATGATGATGATGATGCTGTTGTTGAAGGTGTTGATCGTGATGGTGCCTACAACAAACTACCTCGCCCGAGTAATACGTAAACAACCTGGTTTTCCTGTTCTACGATTCATTCAATTAAGCAGTGTTTTCTCGCCCCAAACGGCTCTTCCGCCCAGATCGTGGACCGTGCGTCTAACGGAGGTCTGACCGTGTCAGGTCGGGCCAGCGCGACGGGCAAAACCGCTGACTATTCCTTCCTGATCGATCAAAGTGATTAGAGAACTCCCTAATTTGGAGGTCTTTACCACTCTCTTGCCCCTAAGCTAAAAGGAAATCTTTCCAACATAAAGCTGGGATTTTATTTCGCATTTTCTAGGTGTGATTGCCTATTTGTCCAGTGGAGATAGTGACTGCCTTATATCTTGTATCCACCACATGTGCGCGCATTGCGCGCTTTTTTTCATCATCGCGGGCTGCTACACGTGCAGCACCGACCACCTCGAAATTAAATTCAAGCGCAAGTAACTAGCTTATCTCGCTTTGCTGCGCACAATAGGCCAAACGGTCCAGCCAGTTGCTGGCAAGCAGGCACTCAGTACGGCTCCACCGCTGTGTTTGGGACGAACCGAGCATTTAATTCAAAATGATTAGGGGGAGCTCTGCCCAGCTCAGTGGGCAGGATTTAAACCAGTTCGTCCCGAATTAATGAAATAGTAGTTTCTGTAATTCAATTTGTCAATCCGAAAGGAGAAAATTATATTTATCGATCGGGGCACGCATTAATCTTTATTGGCATGGTCGGGCTGTTCGGGGGGGGGGGGGGTGGCAAGGCAGCTCAACCGGTTTATGTCAGATATACAGAGGGAAATTATTTTGCCTGCGTTTTACGTTTCCGCCTGGTAGAACTTGTAAAATAATGTGCAATATCGAAGCGCTGAGCGTGTGTGTGTTATAGCGAGAGAGCCGAATAGGTTGAGTGAGACACGGGAAATCGGAAGACCTTATACGGGGATAAGGGATAGCAGCGGGATGGCTGTAGTAAGGACCGGGACCGGCAATGGGCGATGGTGATGAGTCGGTCAGGGGTAATATCCCGGCGCAGTTTTGCCCAAGTGATGCACTCGGGTCGATGGCAGTATTGATTCGCTTGGGCCACGCCGGGACGGGAGATGGCTAAACAGGTCTACGCTGGGAGACGCCAGGAGTATGAGAGCGGAGGTCGCAACAACAACCCCAGATGCTCAACCCAAAAAATAAAAATAAATGAAATTGTAAAAGAAAAATTGTCAAATAAATGTTAGCATGGGTTTTATCTTAGTAAAGATGAATATTTTTTTAATTCGTTTTATAAATGATTTGACAAGCAGCAAAAGATGTACAGTATTGTGTTTTTCTGCATCATTGGTATCAAAAAAGTTTCTGTATTCGATTTTCAAGCTTAATTTTCTGACAGAACCAAAAAGGTTCAAATCTAACGCAGATTTTGCTGATATTACTCTTCATTATATGGCTGGGAAAAAATATAGGCCTAAGTGTAAAAAACTCATGCATGTATCAAATGAATCTGATTTTGTTTCATCGAATGTGGTAACGACTCACCAAATTAAGCAATTGCCCCCCCCCCCCCCACCCAAAGGGTCGATAACAGACGAATCCATTCCCCTGATATATGCGCGGTGGGGGACGAACAGAACAAATTAATTACGGTAAGAAACAGAGAGAGAACCTTGGTGTGTGTATATTCGTGCAATTCCCCTAGAGATGAACGATAGAGCAGTCAGGTAATGAAGCAATTCTCATCCCTCAGCTTAGGCTCTATGTACAGTAGTATATCAAAGCCCCTGGCTTTATTAAGGTAGAATGAAAGAAAAACGTTAAGCGAGGAATGCTAGGAGCGCATGCAGCAGTGACCCTCGGGCTTGGAACGAACAGGGGGGGGGGGGGGGCTACCCATAACACATCTTACGCCTGCTGACGGCTGAGGCCGCGTAAACTCATCGGCCATTTTGCTGCTTTCCCCCCTCTTTTTCCTCGTCTTCATATTCATCCTTCTTCTTCATCGTAAAGTAGGGAAATGACGAAGAAATGAAAGGCATATATAGGGAGGCAGCGCGCAGAAAATGTCCACTGGACGAGAAAAAGTTGCCGTGTCTGGAGGCGATATAGTAGCTGCTGATTGCACGGTTAGTTGCGTCGCGTGAATGGCGGGAACGGGGAAGACTGCAGAGATGGCGGGAAATCTCAGATATTGCATAGTTTCAAAAGCTTCTCCAGAATGGTAATATTGAAGGTCGAAGCACGGAAATGTTTCTATTAATATCGCTTTCCACAGTCCCATGGTATTTTTGTTGCTTACATGTAAAGAGTGAAATGTGGAGGAAAGTATAGAATTGAACCGCCGTGCTACAGAAAAACTAAATTCGTATTTGTCATCGAGATTGTATTTGTCATCGTATTCGTACAAAATCGTACTCTTATGGTGTTAACGTTTGTACCATTACTTGAAAGGTTTGGACAACTGTGGCCGTTTGTTTAATATACCGGAGAAATCACTAAGGATTTTTTACGAGTCTTGTATGTCATGTAATCCCACGTACCACTCGCCGTATGTAAGGACGCTGGCAACCGATGACGACATGGGGTCAACACTTCCGTATTCACACGACACATGCGCACGCACGGCTTGTATATGCATTGATCACAGTCTGTTGTAAGCCTCCCACAATGCTTTGCAAAAGGTTTCCTTTTTAAAATGTTGTGACTAGCGCTCAAAACTGCCATTAAAATTAAGCGATAACAGCTTTAAATTCATGGCAGTGATGCAATTGTTCCATATTGTTTTTACCTATTAGTCTAAGTTATCAAGAGAAGACGATTTCTCAAGGCAAGTGACGTCACTCACTGAATCCAAATCACGTGATTCGTGTGTCTATTCTGAGATGCGTTTGCCTGTGATGTTTCACAAAAGACAATTTGTTTCATACTTTTATTTTCGAAATAACAGTGTGTATTACTAAATATATGGAATCTGGTGTTTGTCATTGCTGAGAGGGACGAAATAATAGTCAAATGAGGACATGAATCCACGACGTTTATTGCCTGGGAACTTCACTGCACATGTGTTCGTCTTTCTTTGCATGTCTGATTCCGCACGAAGGATTGAAGCGTAACGACCCCACACCCCACCCCACAATGATTCGCATTTCGCACCAAATCATCACTCCTGAATCTAGCCTCATAGTCATCCAGACCCCGCGATCGGACAATCAGTGAGTTACAACGCTGCTCCAGACGCGCCAAGCTAGCTGGCCTGGGTTCCTCCTGAGAGACGGCAAAGGCGTGTGAACATTGCCACCTGAGCCGACCAACAGGATTAAACTGTAACATGAAATCAATAGTTTGCCTACTCCCCCCACCTCCAACCAACGAACCTACCCCACAAATAATAACAAAAAAAAGGCAATGAGATTTGATATCAGATAAGGTCAAGGACAGAGGAGGCTGAAATGATGAGAGGCCCGGCAAAAATCTGCCATTTATCTCCAAATCCCCCAATCCTTTCAAGCCAAATTGGTGATTGGGTTAAGATAGCTTTAATTAATCAAGGGCGGCGCGATTTGGATGCAATTATTCCCCCGTTGATGCGGCCCGTAGTGTCTCCAATAGGTGTAAGTAAGCCGCTACGAGACGGCGTTAAGAGGATTTCTCGCCACGACTCTGTATAATGATACCATTTTTTTTATTGTTGCAAAATAACCTTCTCATTTTAGTTATTGTTTGAAGGAGGTTTATGCCTCTTGCTGATTTTATTATTAAAACATTGCAATATTCATGAATGTTATAGGCAAATATACAAAAATATAGAACAAGGCGATGAAGATTGGTGATGATTTTGTTTTGGGGATTTGGTTATGATAAATATTCTGAACATTCAGTCCAGCTACAATAATGGGTAAAGGGATAATAGACCCTGAAAACAAATCCCGTCAGTCCGGAGACATTCACGAGATCCAAGAAAGCCAGTCTCTGCCATGGAAGTGAGGGTAAAAATGAAACGCAACATGCAGAAACCGTTCATGAGCAGAATAGGATACATGAATGGGCTATGCCTACTCGTAGTTTTCTTGCTAATTATTGCATTATCATTGAAGACGACTACAGGAAAACTATTTCTTTACGAAAGCAATATATTAAAACGGATTCCTGTAAAGAACTTCACTTGTTATTCAAACTATTTTGTTCTCATAGTACAGCCTTGCTTTTCAGTCAAAGGATATAGTGACTCGAACAAACCAAGACATTGCTAATTGGATTTTCAGAAATTGCTAAGACAATATTTCATCTCCACTTTTTGTTATAGTGATTTTACAGAATCTTATGAATCTCATAATTCACAATCACATGTAAAAATCATAAAATATACTATTTAAACACCAGTTATTTTTTCCCGAGTTTACTTTTTTAGTCATTAATTTTTTAGGAGATTAAATGTCAATCTTTGTCTTGTTTGCCTTCTTGCAGAGTAGCCTCTTAACGAAATTGCATCTTAAGAGACTTTTTGCCCCGCATGCTCTGGAATCTTAGTATACCTCCTGTATAATCCGGCGCCATGAATGCACCGATCTCTTTCACCGCATTTAACGCAGTCAAAGACACGTTAGGCGAAGAGAGTATAACCGAAAAAAGCCCGCCCAAATTATGGTGAATTGTATGCGACGAAGCAGCGGCGTAATGCAGGGGAAAATCACGGGGTCTTGAGCCGGAAAGCGCGCCATCGTCTACAGTCCTGGTCTGTTACTTTTGAGTGGATGTATTTTTTACTCTTAAAGACAATTCCATTTGCCTAATAAAACTCAAACGACGTATAAACTGATCGGATGAAGCAGGGTGACGTCAGATTACTGGTATGAAGCAGTCATAGCCTGCACGCTATGTGGCGACGATGAAATGCTTAACACCTTCCATGATGTGCATATATTTTGAGAATCCCAAGTGAATACAAAAAGGAATTATCCTTTGAAAATATTTGCTGGATTTTCGAGTATTTTCCAGCAATTTAAGGTGAGAGAAATAAGTATGGACTAACAGTGAGAGGGTAGTTTTAAATTCCCGAGTTGGCGTGTCTGTAATTTGATGTGTCTGTATAGTTTGATGTGCTATGTAATTAGGATCTGTGCTAGCGCAGGTAACAAAATCGACTTTGCGCTTATTGTTCTCAAATATACTTTTACTTGAGAATTGTTCTGTGATGTAAGTTATTGCTCTAATCTTGTCAAAACGGTTCCTGCTTTTAAAGCCGGTGCATGATTCGAAAACAAACGCGAAGCAAATTTTATGTCGGGGCGAAGTACGCCGGTGTTGAAATTCGTTCATCTTTTTGCGAATTTGCAGTGCCCATAGTGCCGTGACGTCTTAAAATTTGCATTCAGTGTCACGCCACCAGCCTTTATACACAATGCAAGTGTTAGCCGTTGTATAGGAGATTCATTCAAACTGAATAATCTAACTCATAAAATCCAAACAAAGAATGCGTAAACCAGAGTTCATTATCAGAGCAACACAGCAGTGAAATTTGTTGACGATAGCTATTATTCTTGAGATTGTGCTTAAGTATCTTACTAAAGAACACATGATCCGCTACTTTCTGAAAATGGCCGAGACTAAAATCTGCAGATTTGTTTAGCTCTGGCAGGAGCTTTTACATGTCACTTGGTGGTCGGTCGGCCTGTCTGTCCTGAAAATTGGCCAAAAGTATGGTGTTCCATATGTTTCATCGGCGTCGTATTTTTCGGCGGCGCATTTTTAAGCTCTGACAGGGATCATTTTGATCGGTCAGAGCTTATTGTGCACTCGCACTTGTTTTTCTGTATGGATACGATGGTAACACTAGCTGCTACTTATACGACACTCCCTCACGGAGAATAGACACCACGTCATTTGAATACATATTCCTTCACTGTTTTTATAACTATACCAACAACTCTAGATATGGATGCTTTCCCAGGGTGACAAGAGGACACAGTTCACAATTAATAATCGTTTCGACATGGTGCCCTGGTTGAAATCAGGACTCGTCCTTACAAAAACATTACACACATGTTCATATTTTGTTCCTTGATAACTACATCACCAGCCTGTTTGACTTAAGAACAGCACGACCGACCACCGTAAGTCCATCGCCCTTCCGTGGGGTCCATACCCCCTACTTTCCCACCACGACTGAAAATCCCCGCCCTCGGCTTGTCCGGGCGATAATGAAACTTCGACCCCGTCTCTCCCCGTCGATTGGGGGTGGACCTCCAAATCCTCCTCTCTTTATCCACGGGTATTAACGTCATTAAGGCGGGCAGTTCGTTATCCAATATGCCTGTTGGCACCTCTAGAGGGGCCAGACGTGGCACGACGATGACGATCATTACGATGACGAGGAGATGATGAAAATAATAATAATACTCAAGTGACCGTCAGGGCGGCAATCACTCCAAGATGATCCCGATTTAGGACGGGTCTTTCCGCGGGAATTTTCTAGCGTCAACCAAGTCACATGAGTAATGCGAGAAAATGGGTAAAAAAAACCCAAAAGGGTGGTACACAACAGTCAGAAAAAAAACCGAAACAATATTTCACATTTCAAGCCAATTAGGCCTATATTTTTGAAAGATGGTTTCGATGTATGTTTTCACAAATTAATACACAATACCTCAAAGTAAAAAAACAAACAACTGTATTAAAAGTCAGGGAATTTAATTCTGAAGTTCAGTACAACTTAAAATGAAATTTAGATGAACAAGTGTCGTGGTAATACAGCATACAAGTTCGAACCCTTTCGGTTTCAGCTGAAAAAAAAGCAATGGTAACGGTCATTAAGAGCGCCTTACTGGGTAATATTTGCAATGAAGACGAGGTCTCTCGCGGACATAGTGTGAGTAATTAAGTTGGTTAACACCCCCTAAACCCCGATTGTTCCTGGTAAACAGCCCCCAGATATTTAATTTCCTCACCGTGTTGATAAGAATAACAACAATACAAAATAATAGTGATGACAATAACGAAAATACTAGGTCGCTGCCCTGCAGGATCCTGCTCTTCCTTAAATATTCATCTTCCCCCACTCCAGAGGAAAAACAAATTACAAATGCGGCAAAAATGGCACTCGATTTCTATTCTTTTCTGAGACGCGAGATGTACGGGCGAGATGATCCGAAATTCATGGGCATCTTGACTGCGATTGTCCCCGTATCTTGGGCACTCCTTTCTCCCCCGCCCCCGATCCCTTCAGACTACACTAAGATCAAAGTTGACTACCCTGTCGCGTTATATCATTCCCCCTTCCCTCATCTGCTATGCTGTGTTTTTACTCCCATCTCTGAGATGTACTCCAGACGGATTTGGTTTCTCTTGGCCGTCCGTCCATCGCATCTTGCCCGGGGACGGCGCAACGAGAGCTCGCCCACTCCAACAGTCTTCGTCGCCTCGGAATGTCGGCAACCGGTCCTGTTTGTATTTTTTGTCTTTTATGGAGATGCTGTTAGCCCTGGCGAGATGGGGAGCGATGCAGACCGCTGCATCCGCCGATTGATATTATATGATCTCAGCGGGAGTATCGGGTACCGGGGAAGAAACTATGTAAATCGTCTCCATCGGCCCTCAAATTTATTAAAGATATTGCCAACAATCTTCAGAATTATGTATCATTTTTTTCTTTTTAAAGAATATTATCTAGCGCAGATATGGACTATACATGTTCCGCATGTAAAACTGAACATCGCTTATCCTTAGCCGTATATAACTTCTTTTGTCACACGTTTTTGACACACATGCACAAAAGAAGAAAAATAAGTATCAGCCAAAATAAAATACTAAAGATTACTCTTATTTGTTTCATTTGGTGTCCTCAATACTTTTAAAAATTAACACGGACATGTATTTTAATCGTTCATTTAGTGTCAAACATTTCGCAACCCCCCCCCCCAACACAAAAAAACGCGTACCATTTTATCTCCCAAATTTCTGAGTCTCTCGGCATTGCTTTCTTTCGTAGAGGTCGTGAACCCCTTGCAATGAGGAGGCATCGACCGGACGTCGAACCTTGCCAAGAAACAAGAGAAAAGAAGACAGAGAGAAATGATAGGAAGCAGAAAGGTGTCAGAATTGTTTCAATTCATGACACGGTTAGCGCTATCCCGGGCACGGTAAGCTTACACCCTCTCGAATGGCGAAGAATGCGCGAAACTCGATATCTGATGGCAATTTCTGGCCTATTATGTATACGCGCTTATGAGCCAGGCTTTAAGTTTGGAATATTATATAGATATCCTCGTATATATTTTGTTTTCTGGGGCGGCAAAGCCTGATGAGGCGAGTTTCGAAATTTGCGCATTGTTGATGGGGAGAAAGCGAGCGCATTTGGAACTTGATAGTCACTCGGTTTCAGCATGACATCATGCGATCTGGCTGAATTCTGATAATAATACGCACATTATGATATACCGTCGGTAAATATTTGGGGTAAATTCTGTGTAGTATAGTTGAGGACGGAGATCCTAGATATTGTTGTACTTGAAGAAGCTTACAATCACTTTAATCCAGGTTTTTATATTGTTGTGAATAGAGAGAAAGAGAGGCGTAAACCAGAGCCTCGTTTGGCGCGATTAGCTCCGAGCGGAAAACCGGGCTGGAATTACATTTTAAAAAGCCTTGCTATTTTCCTTGAAAGTGGAGCCGTTTCACAGTTGTATCTAGT
This sequence comes from Patiria miniata, assembly GCF_015706575.1. Classification (NCBI taxonomy): domain Eukaryota; kingdom Metazoa; phylum Echinodermata; class Asteroidea; order Valvatida; family Asterinidae; genus Patiria; species Patiria miniata. Next base: position 9,838,763 of record NW_024037070.1, read on the forward strand.
TGCAGCGAGCCAATGAGGGAATATTGTAAGGGGAGATATACTTTACACGCTGAATGCAAGGATGCATGCGATATATATCCCAGTTGTAAGAACTTGCAGTTCATGAGGAAAAGTCCCAAGTAGGAGGGCGTGTCTAGGTAGTTGGAGTTGGGGGTGAATATCGACCTTTTGATTGGCATGTGTCTGACCTTTGAATTGACACATCGCATCACAACACACTCAACATTTTCTTGATATTCCTGCAAGCGTAACTCTAGCAGTGCCACGTTTCTGAGCAGTGCATAAATTGACTGAGTCCATAAAAAAACACCAGACAAAACTTTTAAATCCAAAATCAAATCCTGAAAAAGTATGAAAAGAATTAATGTCTTACTTGATAGAATATTATTTAAGCACTATGAATATATTACAAGTAAACGCCACGTTATAGGAATCTTGAAACTTGGTAAACAATGTCATCAGTTTTTCCTTATTTAGTGATTAAAGTTCAATATTTTTTATTCAACTTGGAATCAAATTAAATATTTACGATAATAATACATGCATAACACTTTTCCCGACACGTAATTATAGTTTGAAAAATAAACAAAGCAGAAATGGACACAGCTGAACCCAGAGCCGATTCATGCGATATTTTTCAGTCAAACGTAGCTGAGGTTTTTAGGTAACATTCAACGCTGTCATTCGCGTACATGGGTCCTATGAATTCTGGGTCCACTTATATTCCTGTCCCTGTTACATTCTGACGTCTATAATTTTGGAATTCTGGATGCATTCCTTAATGCAGTCGTCCTTCAAGAGTAATTATTAATCGCAAACTAACTACCCAACAAATAAACAATTGTTTGAAGTCTCTTTTAACGATACTTGAAAGGCAAACTATAGAATACCAAGGACAGGAAAATTGTCACACTTTGGATCCTAAATTTATAGAATGACCCGTATTCCTTGTGAGAAATTAGATTCGATACTATACTCTTGCCAGCACGAGTACAGCAACGAGACCGAAAATTCTCGCCTCTCATAACCTCCAAACCTGATATTATTCATATTATACTGAACCCCGATTTGTCCTCGGAATGATTTTCCACCGAGTTGATTTCTCAGTTTTCAATTTGCGATTATTACTATCGTCCAAGTCTTCACACGGATTGCAATTTAAAAGAAAAATGTTCAGCAGTCCGAAAACTGAACGGCGATCGAAGAGATCGTATATAAACGGCTCGCTCTTTAAAGTGTCTGAAAAAGAAAGCTCTCTCGCTTCCTTGAACTTGGGTCGGCTCGCTTTATTAGCTCTGGACCCGAGCTACTTTCCCCTCCTTTTTAGTCAATGGCTTCGGACTTTGCGTGGCAGGGGTCTGTTAAGCTAAGTAATAACATAGCCATATTTCTATGTGTAGTTACACAGCGATGATGACCGATTTAGTTCTGCTCCAGTTGCCGTCTGAATCTCGGGTCACTTGAAACCGCCGATTGAGCTGAGAAAAAAACAACCTATAGAGCTGGTGTCAGGACCCAGTAAAGAGAGTCAAAAGAACGAAATTGTTTTGGAATGAGGCATTCTATCGTCTTTACAGACTGTCGGGTGTACTTTATTAGACCGCTTTTATATTTATCTATGTTTAGAAATGAAACACGGAAATAAACGAACCTTTCTGTGTGGATTTGTTGGTGCCCCGTAACCACCCGGGCAAGTTTTGGGGGAAGACAATGACATTGCTTTCTTAAGTTAATGGGAAAAGAACAGGAATTTGACAATACTTCCAACGCCTATATAGAACTGCCTTCGTCGGCAGTTTTGAGTCACGTGATTTGTATACTGTTAATCAATCTGTTTAAAGATCCGAGTCGTGAAAACTACTGTGCTAATATTTTTTATACTTTTATTTATTATCCACATCCAACAGCAGAACAAACCGGACAAAATTTACTAATGAATTACCGATGCTCAAACAAACAATAAAAAACTGTGGTTTTAAAGAAATGAAGAATGTCGGAAATAGACCATTGATGCTCACGGGTATATCATAATCAAGTAACAACAACCTCGTTTTAATATACTTTTTTTTCAACTTCCCTGAGAACAAGGATTTCACATCGGCTTGTCTTGATTCCCGAGGCAAGCCACCTACCGCATAGTTCTAAATGACAAAGACAATATTGATTTTGCCACAGTAAAAGTACACGGGGCCGCAAGTTCTTAACACACAGTTATGACTCTTCCCCCTTCCCTCCTATATATATTTTTTTCTCACAAGATTGCCATTAAAAAAAGCCAACGAACAGTAAGATGAGGAGTGGAAGGAGTAGCGTACTTTTGTCAGGGTTTCCCTGCACCGTCTTTTTCCCCGGCATCTGTTGCCCTGCTATGCCCCCGGCACAACTTTAAGCGCGTAATAGGCCACTTCTCCCTGACGGAATTGTCGCACATAATAGCATTACACCCCGGGTTTGTGCCGATTTCGGCCCGCGCACCTGATTCGGGATACTGTTTACGGCATCTTAAACTGGGACTCTCGCGCGGCAAAGCAGATTAACCAGGTAAAGGCGGGCAGTGGAAAATTAGGGGGGCCTGGACCCCTACTTTGATCCCCTGGGGGCACGTACAGCTACCTGCACCTGTGCATGCACTTTCATTGGCGGCAGGGCTGGAAATTCGATTATCAGTTTTCTGCAATTTCTGGCGCTCAAAGCCAAGCAAAGAAGAAAAAGGAGCAAAATTTGAAGTTCTACTGTATTATAGTTAAACCCGGACCCGCGCGACAAGCAATTTCGCACAAAAGCGGAGCGTCACTCACAAGACTTTGTACTTCTACTCTGGTTGATCCCCTTTCACTTGCCTGGGTATTAATCTAAACAATCCTCACGGGCTATCCCTCCGGGACACGAATTGATTTTAGTGAGATGCAGACATGTCAGCTCCACCCCCGTGCTTGACTTTCAAATTAGTGAAGATCGAGTCGAGATGAGTAGGGATCTGATCAAGTGCGCATTGTACAACCATTTTGGTCAACCAAGAAGGCAACAGTAACACCCCTTCGCTTGATAAGCAGCGGCTTTTTTTCCGATTTATGTACCTTATGCCTCGTTTTGTTAGAGGTTAAAATCAATTAAAGGCTATACCACACAGAGGACGGTCGCGATATAAGTCAAATGGCGTACTGGTACTTTCTTTGCCTTCCCCTTGTCACCAAGCCGGTTCGAATCCATCCTTGTGCATTTTGCATTATTGGGTTGCAAGTCCACACTGGCTTTCTCTCGGAATAAAGCGTCTTTGTTATCAACAATTTTGTTCACCTTTCTTCGTCGTCTTCCGAGTTTTAGTTCTGGGCTTTACTTTAGAACGGTAGTTGGATTTTACGTCCAAATGCCCTTGGCACGTTGTCAAGTTAAAGAAATGAATCTGATTACTTATTCAGGTTCAGATAATCTGTTTTACCTGATGTGACAACATCGGTAATACCGGACTAAAGATTAGCTTATCTCATTAAAGTATGATATCTTTATACCTTTACATTTTGAGATAGGAAGCCTTTCTTTCACACTTGTTGGGGATCGCAAGTAAATTTGAAGACCCAACTCCTGCACGTTATGGCTACTTATATACTTATCGACTATCAAGATGTCGAAAGCCCTCTCTGTTATGGCTATGGCTATGACTATGGCTAGACATGCCAAGCCCAAGCCATATTAAGTTTCATCGGCTGTCATCCGGGGGCAATGTGACTTCCTCAACAACAAACACTATTAAACGGACAAGGGACAAACCTTAGCCCCACTCTGGCACAGACTTCTTCCCTTGCTTCTAGCTAACTTTGCCCGTCTCCTAAACAACCCTTGCCTCCCAAACAAACATCGACCGGGGGCTTTTTCTTTCCCTCCTACTTCTCCGTAGCCTCCCCCACGGTCGGGCAGTTTTATTGGCCATGTGGCCAGGGGCACTCTAAAACTGTACCGCCGTTTCTGACAAGCGAAACCAGATCAGTTCCTTGTAATGTAAAGAAACATGAATATCATATACAATGCTATATATACTCGCCATTTTTTCCCCAGCAGTTCTCATGTCATGGCAAACGCTCCCCCTCATAACAGATCCCCTTGCCTTATAGTTTTGTCACCACAGGCGAGTAAAGAGACGGCAACTCCAAGTTTGTTGTGCGTCATAACATGTTATAAGAAGCGCAGAAAGAGCAGGGACACGGACCAAGTTTGTCGCATTTTCTGCCTGATTTGAGACAACTCGAGCGAGCCAGAGTCAACTCGGGCCGGCTTTTTTTTCTTGCGTGAGCCGCTAACAAAACACTGCACTAAGAGCTGCTTGTAAAACCGTAAGAACTTTTTGCATGCATGCTGTGAAAAAGGAATTCAAAGTTACGAATTTATTTCCATTGCGACAGTTTATTTTTATTTGGAGAACGCATCGGTATTTTGTTATTTTTTATGGTTACTGCTAGCGTAATCCTTTTTTGGTTGAAGTTTAATTATCATTTCCTCACAAGACACTAGTTTGTGAGTGGGTGGCACATGCGTCAGTACATTAACTATTGATAAAAGGGTGAGATTCCCTTGACATAGTGGACATGGAAACTGTAAAGAATGGTTATTATCACGCAATACATCTGTATTTTCATGTCTTTTTCGTTTAGAACTCCTTTAAAGTGTTTTGGTCCTTCTGAGGATTTTGACAAAGCTTCAAACACTCCTTTTATCTTGTATCTTTGCAGAGAGCTACGATAGATGGAAGACGACCTGCCATTGCGTCCTCAGCCAACGTAAGAAAACAACTGACAGCTCAAATGTTCGGCTGCCGGTGTTGCTATTCAACCAATGGATGTAGGTATTGACCCCAAATATAAGTGTTTTTTTCATATTCCTTTTCCCCCAAAAACTCCAAATCAAATTGGTTAGGAAACTGTTTAGTTTGTGCGTGCATTGAGGCGGAACAATACATGAATTGAGGTTATTTTCTCTAAAGGAAATTGGCGTTTCGTTTATCAGAATCATAATAAATATTTGGGACAATATCAGAACATTTTGACTTCCAAAGACATGTTTTTTTTTTCACCCATAACCCTTTAAGACATCAATTCTGTGATAACAGCCTTTTTTGTACACTTTGAAACGTTTCTGGCACGAATGGCTATTAAAATTAGATTTTTGTTAAAATGTTAATAATTGTTTACTTGTCTTCACTTGATTTTTAATGAATGAAAACGATTAACTGAAGTTTTTCTTTGTTTTTAAGTTGACGACAACAAGACGAAAGAAAAGTTCTAAATCGAGCAATGTTTTTAGTCTGAAGTACATTTGAAGTTAAAAAATACTTACATAGGCCTATCATTCTCTTGAAAAGACTAAATAATTGGTGTTCGTCATGTGGAGGGAAGCTTTATCTGGACAAAGTCTGTCAATGTTTGGAGAGAAGTACATGTAAGTAAGTGACGATTTAACAGAACCGGTAATGAGCACAACTTCTTATTATGAGAAATAAACCATGTTACAATACTCTTTTCCTATTTTCAGCACACAGGAAGTGTCATGAATTATTTTGTGTAAAAAAACCCCAAGATGCTGATGCAATAAATGTAGGGATGTGGATGATACTGGTCGTCAGGATAATGACAATTAGGATGACGAAAACGACAATGAATGACGATGACGCAGGTAACAACAGCAATTGTGATAAAGCTGGTGATGTCAACGCCAAATTAAACAACTCTAATCGTGACATGTACGAGGATGACCATTATATGAATGTTATGGTAATGTAGTTGGCGAGGATGACATTGACAGCCAACAGGAACAGGCGACAGGCGATAGGCGACAGGCGATGGCTATGACAGAGACGACAATACCAGATTTTGTGACTTCATTGCAACTAAATAACTGATGTCAACCTGCAATGACACGACAAATTGGAGAAGTATCTAAATAAAATGACCGGCCCGACCTTTGAGACCCAGATCAATCATTGTATCCAAATTAATTTGGAAATTTAGCCCTCGAGTTTGAAGTCGCGTGGGATGTACGCCAAATTGCTTGCAATCAAACCGCAGACAACATGACAAAACCAGATTGGAAAGTCTGAGAGTAGTTTCTAGGGGGAAAAAGACGCAATAATATGCCCCTATACAGTGACTGCCTTGAATCTTCCAAAGCATCTGCCCGTCGTGTCTTCTGAGAGACCGTTCCTTGCTCGGCTCGCATCACTTTTATCATGTCGCGATCTCCTCGTCTTATAATTAGGTTTAATTGAACGGCATTTGGCAGCGATTTTCAGCGGAACAATATCCCCGGGTGCTGGGGTAAATCTCGCCGGACGCGGGGGGAGCGCTGGAGAGAGAAAGACGGAGCGAATGGGAGGGAGGGGACCCATCGACTTAAGTCCGGAAAATTGGTTCTTTCCCTGGAGATGGGCTTGCCCGGAATTATCTGGACAATAATCTCCGCTCTTTCCCCCTGTTTTTAAAGAAGGGTTTTGAAATACGCCGGGAGATTGCGCGGGGAATCCGCTATTAGATCTCAGGCAAGAGTTGGGGACGCAATTTTCCAGACGATACATGGGACCCAAGGCTACGGGACTGGCGCACAAAGGGTGGTGTCACCTACCAAACTATACAGACGTCAAGTGATGCAAAACCTTAGAGTACAAAAAAGAATTGTAGATCGTTTATTGGAGTCACGCATTTTCAATGTCCCCCGAGGAAAAAAAATTAAGAATTGAAAATCAGAACAAATCGGTATTTCATATTATTTAACAAAGATGGATTAACCTGTCGTAGTTTTTTTTTATTTATTATTCTGAATGGTTTTCGTGAAGCAGTTGTCCAACTTTAAAATTGTCGTCAGTTCTTGTCCATGGGGTGAGTGTGAATGTAGTCTTATAGGCCTATAGGAACGAATTTGAAGGGAAAAATATGAAAATAACAAAGGGTTATTAGAGTGTCAAAGGGATTGTTGACAGAATTAGCCGTGTTAAAAAAAACCACCAAGAATTTTTAAGGCTGAAAAAAAATAAATACTTGACACGGTTAACTTGAGACTTATAGTTGTACACTGAAACAAATGTAGTGATATGCATCAACACCAACATGATCTGTATTCATACCTGAACGGCTCATATACAGTAACTGTATACAGTAAACTCAACACGACAGTTTTTGCAAGGTACGTTGTCCCCAAAGGTATAACTTTTGACGCTAAGGTGTCTCCCAAAGGGTACCCTTTGCGATGATTATCTTTACTCTGCAATTATTATAATTATCATCCATTTTAAACACGGCTTCTGTTTTTAACCATCCCCTTGAAACTGCAACTTCCCTTTCTCCTTTCGTCTTATATTTCAGCACAGGTCTATTCCTTCCTCTGTTTCTCCTAAAATTGATCCTAAGGTCAAGTGAATATAATGTCCTCAAAAATAACATTGGAAATAATTATCGGACGACAAAATCTTTTTGTATTTATATTTTCGTAATATTTTGGACGTATGCACCTCCAATATAGCCTAAATTCAATTTGCGGAAATTTGCTACAAAAGGTCAGAAAATATATTGACCTCACGTTGCTTCCTGGTCACGTGATCGTTTTCAACATGGCGTGCAAAGATTCAGGTGTCTATTTATGGGGGAGGAGCTAAAATTCAGTCAGCGGGGACACCGTTAATCAAATCGCTCGGCAAACTGCAAACTTGTTTTGTGTCTCTCTAGACCGGAGAAGTCAAGCAGGTATACAGATACCAAATAATAGAAGTGGTTGTCAGCGGTAACTTTAGCCTGACCAGCGATACACAATCCCCAGGTGAAAATGTCCAGACAGGATCCACCAATCAACCCCTTTACCCCGTGCCTCCTCAACACCCCCTACCCCATGGCCCGTCCCCCCCCCTCCCACATATAATCTCTATCGCCTGAGGCACCTCACACCTAACGCTCGATAATTTGGGTTCTACTCCCCCTTGTCCCTTCCTCCCCCGCTCTCCCTCCACGCGACGATACCGCGAGCAGAGATGATGGAAACGGGGGAAGAGGGACGAGATTGGACAGCGTGCAAATTAAAATTTCCTGGGCTTGTTGATCGAGCGGCTGGCCTGAGCCTAGGCGCAGGGTGAGTCACGGAGGGAGTATACACGCCTTGCAGTGCGAGTGTTCAAACCATCATCATCATCACCATCACCATCATCATGCTACGTGTGCGGGGTGGCTGGTCAGGCTCTAACGTGGCGAGAACATCACCCTACAGGCAGAGCGTTACAGACGCACAGCAGGAGACTTGGGGCCGGAGTGAGAGAGCCGAGACGAACGTACGGCAATTCTGATGAAGGAGGACAAATCAAACTCGATTGCAAGGAATTGCACAGTCATCCTCAATCTCTCTCGACATCACCAACTTCTGTAATAATTGCAACAAACGGGTGGGACGTTGATGAATCTTAGGGATAGGGGTTGGCGTTGATTGTGATCGCGATCACGCCTGGACTTGATCCGGCTGGTATTTATTCGCAGCTTCAACTCTGGATCGCAATTTGTAGGGTCTGATTGGAAAAAAAGTAGCATCCTTTCACAGTTATTAAAAAAAGGAGGGGTAGTCAGAAACTATTGAGATTTGAATGTATTTTCCTTCCTTATACGTTGACAAATAATTTTGCGTAAAGCGGAGAAAGTTCCAATAGTATTCACATACCAAATATAGAGCAGTGTTTATGTCAATCAAAGACAATGTTTTTGGTAATGTTTAAGACTGTTCGAGAGTTCCAACGATCGGAGTCGAGTGCAATGTTGCTAATTGTAGCCATCACAAGCGAATTTTATACTTAAAGCTACGCATTCTTGAGAATAGAAGTGAACGTCAAGCTTTGTTCATTAATGTTATTTTTTATTTACTGTTTAGTCTCAAAAGCGAGACTTAAATTGACGACTGTAAAATGTAATATCCACCCTTATGTAAGGACACCAAGAACTAGGCCAAACCGTTCAAACATGACGGGCATCATGCGGCGTATGTTCTAATCATGATACATGTTATACGCTCATGCTAGGGCGTTTGGAAGTTTCCGAGTCACCACTGCAGTCAATTAGGTTATTTATGAGCGGCGCTCGTCATCAACCTGTTATCCGATACGTCAATTACTGACAAATGGGTTTCAAATTTAAATACACGACCGTCTGTCAAAGACTGAAATACAAAAGTCACGCATGAGGTGATTCAGTAATCTAGCTAGATCTACAATTAAAGTTCAGATGTAATTCTAGTGCTGCAAAACTTGCGTGGCCAAATACGACAGAAACATGACTCACATGGCTAAGCAACAATTCTCATTGTTAGAGAGCTTTCTTTACATGTCAGTTACAGAGGAAGACAGTGTAACATTCTGTCATGGGAGTACATTATGTACCTCAGTGTTGTAGACAGGCAATAGGAACCATTAAAAATGCTACCAGGAAAAATGGTCTATTAAATCACCATTTTGTGTGATATAATTACACAAGTCCCACATACATCTATATAAATAGTTCGATATAAGGTGCACATTGCTGATTATTGTGCCCAATAAATGGGAAAAAATAGTGATTTAACAGACATTTTCCGAACTGCATTATGCCATTGTACCGTCTCATGACAGTATCGTTATTTTCTAATGCTCACAACATGTGGCGCAGTGTGTACGTGACAGTTCATGTACATGGAATGTGTTCGAGGGTCCCTTAGGAGTCTTTCCAGGAAGTTTGGAGCAATTTCATTTTTTGGCCAAAATTGACAAAAATTGCAAGGGGTTAGCCTTACATTTTTAATGAAATTTGGCCAAAATATGAATTTCTTTTAATTGATATATCTGTCCCCCAAACAAATTGGAATGCGGTGAAGGGGCCTTTAGGAGTCTTTCCAGGAAGTTTGGAGCAATTTCATTTTTTGGCCAAAATTGACAAAAATTGCAAGGGGTTAGCCTTACATTTTTAATGAAATTTGATCAAAATATGAATTTCTTTTAATTGATATATCTGTCCCTCAATCGAGTTGAAACGTGGTCGAGGGGCCTTTAGGAGTCTTTCCACGAAGTTTGGATCAATTTCTTTTTTTGTCAAAATTGACAAAAATTGCAAGGGGTTAGCCTTACATTTTTAATGAAATTGGGCCAAAATATGAATTTCTTTTAATTGATTTATCTGTCCCTAAATCGAGTTGGAATGTGGTCGAGAGGCCTTTAGGAGTCTTTCCAGGAAGTTTGGAGTAATTTTATTTTTTGACCAAAATGTACAAAAATTGCAAGGGGTTAGCCTTACATTTTTAATGAAATTTGGCCAAAATATGAATTTCTTTTAATTGATATATCTGTCCCCCAAACAAATTGGAATGCGGTGAAGGGGCCTTTAGGAGTCTTTCAAGGAAGTTTGGAGCAATTTCATTTTTTGGCCAAAATTGACAAAAATTGCAAGGGGTTAGCCTTACATTTTTAATGAAATTTGATCAAAATATGAATTTCTTTTAATTGATATATCTGTCCCTCAATCGAGTTGAAACGTGGTCGAGGGGCCTTTAGGAGTCTTTCCACGAAGTTTGGATCAATTTCTTTTTTTGTCAAAATTGACAAAAATTGCAAGGGGTTAGCCTTACATTTTTAATGAAATTGGGCCAAAATATGAATTTCTTTTAATTGATTTATCTGTCCCTAAATCGAGTTGGAATGTGGTCGAGAGGCCTTTAGGAGTCTTTCCAGGAAGTTTGGAGCAATTTCATTTTTTGGCCAAAATTGACAAAAATTGAAAGGGGTTAGCCTTACATTTTTAATGAAATTTGGCCAAAATATGAATTTCTTTTAATTGATATATCTGTCCCCAAATCAAATTGGAATGTGGTGAAGGGGCCTTTAGGAGTCTTTCCAGGAAGTTTGGAGCAATTTCATTTTTTGGCCAAAATTGACAAAAATTGCAAGGGGTTAGCCTTACATTTTTAATGAAATTTGGCGAAAATATGAATTTCTTTTAATTGATATATCTGTCCCCAAATCAAATTGGGATGTGGTCGAGGGGCCTTTAGGAGTCTTTCAAGGAAGTTTGGAGCAATTTCATTTTTTGGCCAAAATTGACAAAAATTGCAAGGGGTTAGCCTTACATTTTTAATGAAATTTGGCCGAAATATGAATTTCTTTTAATTGATATATCTGTCCCTAAATCGAGTTGGAATGTGGTCGAGGGGCCTTTAGGAGTCTTTCCAGGAAGTTTGGAGCAATTTCATTTTTTGGCCAAAATTGACAAAAATTGCAAGGGGTTAGCCTTACATTTGTAATGAAATTTGGCCAAAATATGAATTTCTTTTAATTGATATATCTGTCCCCAAATCAAATTGGAATGTGGTGAAGGGGCCTTTAGGAGTCTTTCCAGGAAGTTTGGAGCAATTTCATTTTTTGGCCAAAATTGACAAAAATTACAAGGGGTTAGCCTTACATTTTTAATGAAATTTGGCCAAAATATGAATTTCTTTTAATTGATATATCTGTCCCCAAATCGAGTTGGAATGTGGTCGAGGGGCCTTTAGGAGTCTTTCCAGGAAGTTTGGAGCAATTTCATTTTTTGGCCAAAATTGACAAAAATTACAAGGGGTTAGCCTTACATTTTTAATGAAATTTGGCCAAAATATGAATTTCTTTTAATTGATATATCTGTCCCTAAATCGAGTTGGAATGTGGTCGAGGGGCCTTTAGGAGTCTTTCCAGGAAGTTTGGAGCAATTTCATTTTTTGGCCAAAATTGACAAAAATTGCAAGGGGTTAGCCTTACATTTTTAATGAAATTTGGCCAAAATATGAATTTCTTTTAATTGATATATCTGTCCCTCAATCGAGTTGGAACGTGGTCGAGGGGCCTTTAGGAGTCTTTCCACGAAGTTTGGATCAATTTCTTTTTTTGTCAAAATTGACAAAAATTGCAAGGGGTTAGCCTTACATTTTTAATGAAATTGGGCCAAAATACGAATTTCTTTTAATTGATATATCTGTCCCTAAATCGAGTTGGAATGTGGTGAAGGGGCCTTTAGGAGTCTTTCCAGGAAGTTTGGGGCAATTTCATTTTTTGGCCAAAATTGACAAAAATTGCAAGGGGTTAGCCTTACATTTTTAATGAAATTTGGCGAAAATATGAATTTCTTTTAATTGATATATCTGTCCCCAAATCGAGTTGGAATGTGGTCGAGGGGCCTTTAGGAGTCTTTCCAGGAAGTTTGGAGCAATTTCATTTTTTGGCCAAAATTGACAAAAATTACAAGGGGTTAGCCTTACATTTTTAATGAAATTTGGCCAAAATATGAATTTCTTTTAATTGATATATCTGTCCCCAAAACAAATTGGAATGTGGTGAAGGGGCCTTTAGGAGTCTTTCCAGGAAGTTTGGAGCAATTTCATTTTTTGGCCAAAATTGACAAAAATTGCAAGGGGTTAGCCTTACCTTTTTTCATGAAATTTGATCAAAATATGAATTTCTTTTAATTGATATCCTCAATCGAGTTGGAACGTGGCGAGGGGCCTTTAGGAGTCTTTCCAGGAAGTTTGGAGCAATTTCATTTTTTGGCCAAAATTGACAAAAATTACAAGGGGTTAGCCTTACATTTTTAATGAAATTTGGCCAAAATATGAATTTCTTTTAATTGATATATCTGTCCCCAAAACAAATTGGAATGTGGTGAAGGGGCCTTTAGGAGTCTTTCCAGGAAGTTTGGAGCAATTTTATTTTTTGGCCAAAATTGACAAAAATTGCAAGGGGTTAGCCTTACATTTTTAATGAAATTTGATCAAAATATGAATTTCTTTTAATTGATATATCTGTTCCTAAATCGAGTTGGAACGTGGTCGAGGGGCCTTTAGGAGTCTTTCCAGGAAGTTTGGATCAATTTCTTTTTTTGTCAAAATTGACAAAAATTGCAAGGGGTTAGCCTTACATTTTTAATGAAATTTGGCCAAAATATATATTTCTTTTAATTGATATATCTGTCCCCAAAACAATTTGGAATGTGGTGAAGGGGCCTTTAGGAATCTTTCCAGGAAGTTTGGATCAATTACTTTTTTTTTCAAAATTGACAAAAATTGCAAGGGGTTAGCCTTATATTTTTAATGAAATTTGGCCAAAATATGAATTTCTTTTAATTGATATATCTGTCCCCAAATCGAGTTGGAATGTGGTCGAGGGGCCTTTAGGAGTCTTTCCAGGAAGTTTGGAGCAATTTCATTTTTTGGCCGAAATTGACAAAAATTGCAAGGGGTTAGCCTTACATTTGTAATGAAATTTGGCCAAAATATGAATTTCTTTTAATTGATTTATCTGTCCCCAAATCAAATTGGAATGTGGTGAAGGGGCCTTTAGGAGTCTTTCCAGGAAGTTTGGAGCAATTTCATTTTTTGGCCAAAATTGACAAAAATTACAAGGGGTTAGCCTTACATTTTTAATGAAATTTGGCCAAAATATGAATTTCTTTTAATTGATATATCTGTCCCCAAATCGAGTTGGAATGTGTTCGATGTTTCTTTAGAAGTCTTTCCAGGACGTTTGGAGCAATTTCATTTGTTGGCCAAAATTGACAAAAATTGCAAGTGGTTAGCCTTACATTTTTAATGAAATTTGGCCAAAATATGAATATCTTTTAATTGATATATCTGTCCCTAAATCGAGTTGGAATGTGTTCGAGGGGCCTTTAGGAGTCTTTCCAGGAAGTTTGGAGCAATTTATTTTTTGGCCAAACTTGACAAAAATTGCAAGGGGTTAGCCTTACATTTTTAATGAAATTTGGTCAAAATATATATTTCTTTTAATTGATATATCTGTCCCCAAATCGAGTTGGAATGTGGTCGAGGGGCCTTTAGGAGTCTTTCCAGGAAGTTTGGAGCAATTTCATTTTTTGGCCAAAATTGACAAAAATTACAAGGGGTTAGCCTTACATTTTTTAATGAAATTTGGCCAAAATATGAATTTCTTTTAATGATGGTTATGTCCCTTAATCGAGTTGGAATGTGTTCAAGGGGCCCGTAAGCATTCCAAAATTTCCAGAAAATAATAAATAAATTCTATAATAATCTACACATTTACACATTATGTCTCATGATACAATAACCCCTTTAAAAATCGCAAAATCAAAATCAAACAATTCTGCAGACACCAGTACTATTGTGAGTTTAACATAAAGCAAAACGTTCGCTGAAATACTAGTTTATAAAAAAAAAGCTGAATTGATGTAAAACAGTTCCCTTAGCTGGACCGATAGACTGGCAAAAATAGGAAACAAAGTTTATAAAGACTGCCCGTTAGCTCACAGTTTCCGGGGAAAACTGTTTATTTATTTTAGATGTTTGACAAAGAATAAATTAATAATTGTTTTGTGGAGAGCATGCAAAATGCTATCAGCAAAAAAACTGCTCATTTGTGATCATTTTATTACAACTAACATACCCTGTTAAATAAAAGCAACCAAAATATAACATCTACGCCGTAAAACTCAAATCGAAGATTATTTTTTTATTATCTCGAAATTGTCAATGTTAAAAAAAAAACGGCTTTGAAAGTCAGATCTTTTGTATTTACAAACAAGGATTTGCATAATCATTTAAAGACTTGCAACCAATGGATTTGTTCTAATACCTGAAATCGATGAGTTCTACCCAAAATATGAGTTCGACCTAGTTTTAAAACCATTTTGGCTTTGGAAAAGTAAGTGAGAAGAGAAAGCGTGAACATTTTCAATGTTGGCCCAACATTCGAATTACTGGTTCAGCGTATCACCGAGTCACAAAACACCGTTCACTACTATAGTACGTGCGATTGGTGCAAAAAGAGATAGAAAGTACTGTACAGGTTGACTGGCACTGGTTGATGGACACGATGAATAATTAACGAATTTGGGCAACCAAGTACTGCGTGGACTAAATGTTCTTACGTATTAAAAACACCTATGGGAATCAAGTTCAGAACTTAACGACAGGTGTTTTCAATCAATTACAGTATACCCTGCATTAGAAAAGTGTAAGGGAACATCTTGCGGCTATGCTATGAATATGCAGGAGCATGTTCATAAACGAAATTGCACTGGGAACACTGTTTTCTTTCTCACAAAAAAGTCATGTTCCCAAAACGAAAGTCCCAAAAGATGCTCCCGATAGACACTGACACAAACCAATGGTAGTTGACCTACAATGTAAAATGGTAGGCCTACTGCCAAATGGCAATGTTTATACACCACAGCACAATGTTTTTTTCTTTAAGGTTAAAAGTTAGATATTATTAGTTCCTTTACGTATCATGCACATAGGGTGCTGTAAAAAGAAGGAACCCCAATTTTGACAGGAAGTTTATCTTACTTAACTTATTTGAACTTTTATTTTTAATAATGTAGTGAAGTATAGCTCTTCAACAATACGTGGCGAACATTCTTTTTTTAAATCGCAAGAATAGTTTTATTATACTAATTTGAATGCAAGTCACCAAACTCATTGTTGTCCACGTGTAAGTCTGGTGTAGTGTTTTGAAATTAAGCTCCAGAGCTCAGTCAAGCGGATGGAATAAAGCCGTACGTGGACAAACAGGTTTGGCATATAAACTACCATATCTCAGAGACTAAATACGCATTTGGAATAACTTTTTGTCACTCATGTTTAAAGATCAATATTTTAATACCATTAGATGTTTGAAAGTTGCTCAAAAAGTAGGTAATAATTGCTGTCAAAAGTGGGTTTGCTTCATTTTACACCACCCTGTGGTTGGATGTGCACAAGGCGTGGTCAGTACCGCACTTGCATGCCCCTCCCAGTGCCCCCCAACTCTCCCTTTGTAGCCGTTGAGGGGTACTTATGCATGGGGTTTGTTTTCACCACATACTTGCCATCGGAAGAAATGGGTGTCATCGAAGTCGTTGAGTAAGGGAATAAGACGGCGGTACGGTCGACACCTCAACTTACACAACCCGTTACCTGTTATTGCGCCCGTCTCCAGCAGACCAGAACGGTATAGCGTGCCTACTTCGATGCGACACCGTCCGTATATAGCTACCGACTTGCCCGGGGGCTAAACTTCGCGTGATCGGGACAGGATACCGGACTGAAAAAAGAGGGAAATCGACAAGAAAAAAAGAGAGAGAGAGAGAAAATCCACTGAAAGGTAGTCGGGGTTTTCACTGTTATAGCTCTTGGAACAGGAACTCGTCTTTGAATCTTAACGCTTGACAGACACGTTTCCGTTTTGGCCTGAACCTATGGGCGGATGAACGACAACCGCATGCTCCAAGTTTATTGTTCTTTGTTCTAAGAAAATAGAAACTTCATTTATTTATAGAAAATTGCACAGTGCGTGAGTGAGGCATACTTTGGCGTAGTTCCTGTTCCAAGAAGGATTTTTTTATAACGTGCAAAGTAAGAATATTGACTGACGATTTTATTTTAATCCATGTTAAACGCTTACACTTTTCTGGTAATTGAAATTAATGTAGTTACGTGTGGACAATTTTGATCTCATTTTTTTGGAGAAAAATTCCCGCGTTCTCGCTAGCGTTTAAGTAATTAATCATATCCTTTTGAAGGCAGGAGTTAAAAAGTGATGCAAAATAGCCTCCTGTTCTATTCTGAAATAGGCCGCGGCCTTCCGCATGTAAAAACGTTTTGGGAAAGAAAAAATACACCTTCAAGCATTCATTCATCTGTTCAACAGTATTACAAGAGTATTACTGGTAGCCATATTAATCATGAAACCTGTTACAATTTTAATTGCTTGTGCATATATCCTTTTTCAAAAATACATATCGCATCCAGTCTCCGTAAATTATAGCAGACAACAAAAACCACAAAATTCAATTGGAGAAATGAACTGTACATAAACGAGGCGGTGTCAAATCGGCCGTTAAAGCTCATTATTTAAGATTACTTTGCAGTGGAGAACAATAACCTAATATCTTGTCATTCCACCCATCGCCAAGTTCCGAACGAAATTCTCCTTTTGACGCTAGAATTATTTTATCTGGTCTACCAGAAATTCGAGCGCTATAAAACCCTATGACCAAACGAAACCCAGTTTCCCCACTGGAGCCGGATGCCAGTAGGGAAGCAAAGGTCAAACCGATTTGTAGCCCGCGCATGCTCCGAGAGACAGAAATTACAGTATTTGTTATTCTTACTCAGTAAGGAAAACACGGTTATACTGCGAACCATCAGGGGGATAGGGGGATAGGTGGTGAAAATGTCATTGATTAAAGAACAAATCCATTGACTTTTGCTAAGTGGTACACTCTGGGTGTCTTGACGAAGACGAACGATTTGGGAAGATTTTTCCTTTTATTGGAGGGGGTGGGGTGTCAGCTGGGAAAGGGTAAGGAACAAAAGTCAGACTAATAGGAGACACGTTTTGAAATGTTCCAAACTTGACTCAGTTTTCTGCACATTTCCTCATTTCTTTGACTGTGTAGCAGTTGTATTTTAAACACTTATCCGGACCTAGGCCGGACCCAGAACACAATTTTGTTGGGGGGAGGGAGGGGGGCAAAAATATTTTTTTTTTTCGCCCCAAATTTGATATGAAAAACAAGGAGGGTACAACGACTCCGTTGCTTTTGTTGAAATTGTGTGTGTGATGTAGGCAGTGGCTGCCATTTTAATTTTGCGACGTCACTCAGTACCAAAACTTGGGGGGGGGGCATGGCCTCGGTGCCCCCCCCCATCCACCCTTGATCCGGACTGCCTTGAACAGTTGAACGGACACTGTTTTTTTTATTACAGATTGCGATCCATTTTGCCATGGACAATTGAGTGAAAAGTAATACATGTTAATCCTATACAAGCACTTAGTAAAATCCACCAACGGGAAACACACACTTGCTCGATTCTGCAGACATTGAAGACTTGAGGCCTCAATATCGATCATGGAGGTGCTAAGCCAAAAAAATCTGCTTAGAGAAAAATCTGAGAGAAAAAATCAGCGCAGAACCAGTTAATAGCAATATAGGCCTACATCGCCCTTTATTCTCGCTGGTAGCCTTTTTTTCTATTTTGTCAATGATGAACACTTTTTTGTGTGCTCACCAGTTTTATGAATGACCCGTGATGATATTTGAGGTTGAAGTAAGGGGGGGGGGGTGTTAAAACAAAGAAAGCACAAATAACCTTGACTACGATACGGAGCAAGAAATGGATTTGTCTTCATTTGCAGCGTTCTTTCTTAAGTCGCCTCTGTCCCTTGGTAATACAGTGTGGCAGTCAGTGTTTCATTGAGGGTCCGATGTCATGAAGCTAACAAGTAGAAAATGCTGAGCATTTCTGTGTGTGTGCTGAGCATATAATTTATCAGTCGAGGTCAGTCACTATACATGTATAGTACATCCATAAGTTCCTGTATAAAGCATTTTGGCCCGAGATGGCCGTTCAAGGATGGCTCCAGGACGGAAGACAGTCGCGTGTTTCAGAGAATCGAACCCGCCCCTTCCAATTTAGGGCAAACGCGATGACAGAGATGGTTGTTTGAATTTCACGGGGACGGAGCTTTTTCGTCAAAATCGTTGTTTTTTAGGGGGCGGGAGGATTGGGGGAGGTGGGGAGGGTGGCAGAGATGCGTATAGGTGCACTTGCTTCAGGAGCAGCACAACGTGCCAATGATGTGCAATCGTTTGCAACGTCAGTATTGACGTTTGTAAGAATACAATAATAATTATTGTTTTATCGACATTAATTTTTTAATCTAGAACACATTTTTTTTTAGTGGGGGGGGGGGGGGCAAAAACAAATTTACGGCGAGGAGTTCGGGGCCTGCTTAAGGGCCCTGGAAATTTTTTGGATACTAAATGCTCTGTTGTGCGATCTGAGGCAATTTCTGACCACTTTAACCATTTTCTTTTAGCAAAAGATGGTGGTGTTCGCAGTGGCTGCCTTGTTTGCGACGTCACTTTTAAAAACAAAAAAAAATGGGTTCGGTTTTTTTGGGGGGCCTGTTGGCCTCCATGGATCCGCCTTTGATAATATGCGTTGACTACGAAACGCAAATATTATTTTTCAGCAAATAATCCGGAAAAAGATGTGTTCATTCGCCGTTTTTTGTCCACCCGTGAATTCCAGTAATTAGGGTGTAAGCGGAACAAACAATTGCAAAAATGCACACACAGACCTTGAACCTGCGTAATCTAATTGTCAGCACATGGTACAATGTTTTGTAAAACACAGTGAATTCTAATGATGGGAACTTTTTTTTAATGGCCAACCAGGAAGGGGATATGTACATGGGGGATTTTGCAGTTTCAATTTCTGAAGCACCACTTTCGATTTAGTGCATTTAGGCGAAACGCATGTTACTCATCTATTTTCCTGATACCCGTATAGTAAGCCATTTCTTTAACGGTTTGGTTGATTTACAGATACCTTTTGTGTTGTAGATATAAATTATAAACAATATGAGTCGTTTATCGGTACAGGCTGCCATTGTAGGTCGTCGTTGCAGTGAATTCGGAAATTCAACCGCGCGTTATGTCAAAGCTCCTCCTGGAAAGAAGGCTAATACTGAAACGATGGCAGCATGGGTAAGGCTATTCAAAGATACAATATTATACCACAATGCCCAATTACGCATTAATTACCAATTTGAATTAAACGAATCAGTTATGAGTAACTACAAGTTCTGTCATAGAGGGGCGTGGTTACAATTCAGATAGGAATACGGAGGTGCCTAGGGGTGGATCCAGGATTTTTTTTTAGGGGGGGGGGGTTCAGACCCGTCAGATTTTCTGATGTCCAATTGTTGCGGACAGGCGGACATGATGCAGCACATTGTTACTTATAATTTTTTTTTTGGTGTCAGAGAGGTAGGGTGTGTTTCCGAATCCCCCCCCTCTTGCAGATCCGCGCCTGGGTGCCATACAGACTACTTAAGAAACCATTTTGGTTTTGTGGAAGAAAATTACGTATTGGTGAGATTAGCGGTGATTAACTCATGTTGATGAACAGATCGCAGTCCAGCGCGTCGAGACCAAACTGCCCTACCGCACAAAGCTCTGATCTTCCCCATTTAGCCCTGCTACTCGCACGCCTCTTCGGAAGTTTCGTCTTCGGAATTGGAGCAGTTGATTTATACCCGACTTCGCCGCCATGCAGAAGTATCACTGACGTCTTTTGCGATTGTTCTAAAAATTAACCTGAAATTAACCATGTCTCAACGACAACTACAGACCATATATATTTAAACTCAGACTGTGAAGAATATGAGGACAGGTTACAACATATCAAAAAAGCCTATGGCGATATCATACAATTAGGCCTAATGGTTCAAATTCAACAAAACATCATTTTCTTCTGAGGTATTTGGTGGATCATGTGGTCCTGTATAGTTCACAGACCTACTCAAGGAAACGATTACAGCAAGTGGTATATTCTGACTCATAAAAAACAACGTAAATGTTGTTTCTTCAAACTAATTCTCTTGTCCAACAACGGAAACAACACATCGTAAATCTTAGCGGGCTAGAACGGTCACGTGTAGTGCGTTCCCACGGTGGTTGCACAATAATGCCCTGTTGCAAAAATAACAAAAACATTTATACGTGTACTAATCTTTGAACTGTTGTTTTTTGTTCTCATGGTTAAAGGTAATCTGCAACAATCATGATCGTTTCCGGAAAAAAACTCCAAATGAAAGGCAGAATGTGTTACGACTGCTGTCTTTGCCCACTTAAGATACTAAATACCGCCATTCACAAATATTGCACTTTGCATTCAGTGAGCTTCTGCCAAAATTTAAGTACACTCCTAGGCGCAATATGCATCAAATCAAAAATCATTCGAGAGTATGTAAGCTGGGATAATCTTGTGTGCATTTCAAAAAAAAATTGAAAGAATAAACCTTGGAAATCCAAGTTGTGCTACTGGTGAAAGTTGATAAAACCGTATTAATCGGTAAGAAAAGCCAACAAACAATTAATGAACAAACCAAACATACAAAGAAAGAATAACACCCGTGACAAGTTTTGTCCCCGCAATTGTCATCAAATTTCGTAATGTCACGACCCCTTTAGATTACCAATTTTTCCCACGAGTGAACAATGTATTGGCTTGCAGAATACAAAACAGTTTATCCTGTACAAAGGGTTGTCGTGCCTGACCGTCCTGGTCACGGGAAGTCGCTACCACGAGCTTCGGTTAAATCGGAAGTTGTCCAATCCTCTCTCGATCTCATTGCCTGTCATTATGGGACCATTGCGTGCCTCCAACAGCACAAACAGATGCCCTGATGACGTCAATACCGACCACAACAAGGAAAAGGACCATGGAAAAAGCAGAGAGAAAAGAAAGACTGGACAAAAAACTATTAATGGAACAAAGGTGCGGCTGAAAGTTTCCGCGCATGCTCACTGACGAATTGGAGCGACAGTAATTGCATTGTTTAGCAGGTGAACGGAGTCCGTGGACAGGAGGGCGCCTGGCGCTTGGTGGCGCTTGGTGGCGCTGTTGCTCGTTAATGGTACGGTCTTTTGTTAATTGTTTTACAATGGCTGGAGATGATGAAATATCGGGTGAGGTTAATGCGCCACGGACAGGCGTGCAAGAGTGGATCAATTAACCGTGAAAACATTTGAAACGATTTAATTAATTTAAAGAAGGGGGTTAGGGGAATGATTTTAACAAAACGCTCCCATCTCCCCAAATGAGGACCACCAGATTTATACAGTCACGATGATTTTGTTTCCCAGTGTTTGGTGTGACCATAGAGCAATCACCAGGATGGATAAAAACGTGTGTGGCTTTTTATTTTTAATTCTGCAGACTGATTCAGACGAAAAATACCAGGTTGCCCACCACACCAACTTCGTTCAAATTAAGATGTCTTCCCAGATGGTAAAACTTACCTTTAAGTTTAACCAAGAGTTCTAGGAGGGTAACATTAACCGAAATGCACCATTGTGATGCTAAACATTTGTTGTTGTTATTTTAATGCCGTGAGATAACTTGCCATTCTCCTAACCAACATTTCGAAGGCTGGCATTTGGTAGTCCTCAAATCATGGCCATTTAGCGCGAAATGGCACTTTCCCCGTACAGGCCTTTAGCAAGAGTAGAAGTTTTGCTTTTGACCCGGATTTTCTTCACGGCTTCAAGACGCAATATTAAGGATATATGCAACACATTTGCATTTAACAATGGTAAGAAAACAAATTTCCTTGATCGTTTAATAAGAGAAGGTAAGTAATTTGTAATACTCCAAATAATAGAGGCTTATATAAAATGCTCCAACAGCGTGAACACGCTCCGAATGGGTGTTTGATTTATCGACATCGCTTCCGTCTTCTCCTTGACTATCGACAGAGGTCGCTCTTCACAAAATGTGTGGGTATCTTGTACGTTTCTTTTTTTCACAAGGGATCGTATCAAAAATTCGTTTTGGAATTGCAAAATACTTTTTTATGCCTGAATGTATACAGCACAGTACCGTAGATCAAAATCTGAATAACGAATTTGACGATATAAAAAAGCTGACTGATGTAACGATTATATTCATTCATTCATTTTTTTGTGCCCGGTTATTATCGAACGAAACATTCTATATTATACACTACAGAGTACATCTCTATACAAAATCAAATACGAATGAGATGTAGAATTTGAGAGCCGAGATTTACTTTTCAATGAAATTTAAAGTTGGTGTATACGTGGCTTTTGGGTGTGGCACCTTGAAAAAAATAGATTTTCAAATTGAATTGATAATTTTCTAGCATTACATTAGTTATTAGATTCCCAATGAGACGGCGCACGAAAAACAGCGGTCCATGACAAGCAATCAGTTAATTAATTTCAACTTTTGAATTAAGAGCGGGACGCTCCTAATTCGTTCTGAATGGTGTGCGCAATTTCTGAATTGGAGCGCGCCGTTGGAACCAATTTGTAAAACTGTATAAAGGCCTGCAAATTTATTTATTTATTTATAACAAGCAAATTTATTTGTTACAGGACATTATATTCCTTTAATTTCGTTTGGAAAAGAATCGAAAAAGCACGTACATGTATGTACCAACTTTACAAAGGTGATGGAACCAACTGCCCTTTGATCCTTAACATATCCACGATTTAAAAAGTCGTACGATAATTTTGTATTTCAACCATGGAGGCACTGATGAATTGTTTCCGCTTCTGAAAAAAAAGCTACGGATGCGCGACCTGTTGCCTTT
This sequence comes from Patiria miniata, assembly GCF_015706575.1. Taxonomy (NCBI): domain Eukaryota; kingdom Metazoa; phylum Echinodermata; class Asteroidea; order Valvatida; family Asterinidae; genus Patiria; species Patiria miniata. The sequence continues at coordinate 9,861,918 of NW_024037070.1, forward strand.
TGGGGGGGAGGGGGGCAGGGGGAAATCAGTATTTTTGTGGAGGACAAGTTCTACATAAATGGGTTTTTAGAAAGTGCAAGTCAGTGAGTGACGACACCGCGCCCCTATCCCTACTCCTTCCCATTGCATCAGGAACAGAATCCAGAATCACTGGCCATAGTGCTGGACTCTAGACAGTCCTTCACGAAATTGTTAAATGTTTGCACTTTAATTTTCCAAAAGATAATACTGCTCATGATTGGTACAGGGGAAGCAGTGGTGGTGTTTGTGGGGGGGGGGGGGGTGTTGGGGCTGGAGGTCATGTGCCAACGCTCAGAATTTAGGGAAGGAAAAATGAGAGTTAAAAAAGAAACTCACTGAGTGTCCCCTCCATAAAATGGAGCCCTCAAAAGTGTCTCTTGTAAGTCGGATCCCAGTTACCGCAACTGGGGGTGGGGTGGGCGGGGGGGGGGGGGAGAGAAAGTTACAAATGGTAAGCCACATGCAGGTATTGAAAAAAAATGACGTCATGTGCCAAACTGCTAAATGCACTTTGGTAAAGGAAAGTGTCATCAGTCGCAACACTCTACTGAGGTTTTGAAATCTCTCCCACCCATTGAGAAAAATAAACGGCAGAAGGGCGAGAAGTACATATTTATTTTCATGCCTCACATATTGTTGCCAAATTCCTGATGATTCCGAAGCCAAAATATAAACACGCCATGTTAGATAAGTTTGCAGGTGCTATTCGCTGAACTGCTATCCCATAAATTACCCTGAGCTGCACACCTGGCCGATCATAAATTACATATTTCTAGAAATCTAGGAGGTCCTTCTAGCCTGGAAATCCCTTCATGTTGATGCTGTACTATCAGCCGAGAGGTAAAAATAGGCTAACTTGCTGACTATTTGTTTCCTAGCTGTCACCGGTGCGAATCCATCGGCGCTCCTACAGAAAAAAAGATGCAGACGTGTTCTTCCCGCCAAAAACCTCAGGTATCCCGACGACTGATTTATGCCTCAGGTGTAAATATTTTGCGTTGGGCTTCTTTTTTTTAAACAGGTGTCAAACGAGTACCGCCCAGGAAGTGAAGAGTTACAGGTATAGGTGCAATTATGACATGGTAGCAGAGTTGACAACTGTTTTATGTCTCGGAATTGGGGAACAGACAAGAAAAGTAAATTTATTACATAAGTTATGCCCAGATAGACAAATACGAATTGATTGTTGTTAGGTCGATTAATTTTGTGTTTTTGACAGGGAAAGATGACTTTTCTCTTTTTCTTATATTCATTTTTGTGTCACCTCTTGACTTACCACATGGAGAAAAAAAAGAGCAAATCACCAAACAGTAAATAATTACGTTCGCAAAATGTAGGTGTTCAAAAAAATTAGCAAATACTTTGAGCGAAAAAACACATGAGGTATGAACAAAATTGTCCTGAAAGCACATGAAGACTTCTTACTGGATTTTAAGATATCTACCAAGAACCTAGCTACAGCCTGCAACAGTTTGATCCTTTTTTTATAGTTATATAATACTTGCATGATCAAACTTGGGAAAATAGCCGATAAAAGATTTTACTCAATTACAAACGCCCTTTGTTCTTGTTCCTTCAATGGAGATGGGGCTGTAGTTTGACAAAATATGGTAAGCAAATGCATTAAGAAAGGTTACGATGTACGGATTGATATCGTACAACGTCAGGTGATCCAACGTCATTACGCATTCTATATACACATGAGTTGTTTTTGTGTGCGACTTAAAGAAAAGTGGGGTAAAAAAATCATGTTAATATTGGCGTAAAACGGCGGGGTGCAAACCACGGATCGAGCCCGTCTTGGTTGTAATTTTAAATTCTTCAATAATAAAACACTGAATTTTCGTTCCCTTTGTAGTTAAATCTGGGTGATGTCGAAGGGTGTGTATTTGTGTTGACAGTGCATGGAACGGGTCAGGGAAGGATCCAGCCTTTTTTTTGAGGGGGGGGGGGAGGTAGTGGGCCCGACACTCCTAAGGAGACGATATGATATGAACAAAGGTCTTGTTTCGAATGCTTGAGGGTGCTGTCTTTATCACAAATTATATTCCTGCGGAAAGAACTTAAAATGTTTTCTTTTTCTTTTAAATCAATGGAAACAGAACGGTGGAGAAATCCCCGGACTAGTCTGAACACAGACTCAATATGGCGGGCCATTTAAAGTATGATAACGGCCAGCGCGTAGATTGTCAGATTGACCTATAAAGGGTCACATTGACGTAACGGGGCTTAAGCTTCTGTGGGGCACCTGCCGAATGCATATTTTATTTTTTTCAGGGGGTGGGAGTGAAGGCAAAGGATACACATTTTGCTCAATTCAAAATTTTACGGGGGGGGGGGGGGGGGCACGTACCCTCCCCCCGTGCGCCCCTCCTCCGTAGTTATGCCAAAGAGGGGTCAACGTAATTAAAAATCTACGTGCGTACCAATATGGTGCTGCGTTAAGCGTGACGCATGAGTGTGCAGGAGAACTAAGACCAATCAAACTATTGGGGAGGCGGCACAGCCAAGACGCATAGCAACCAATAAGACGGTATTATTATTAGAAGCATGAGTCCGTTGCCTGTCATGTCACGTGTGTTATCAGGTCAGGTGCCTGGTCTATTCCAGGATCCCCTGGGCGTCGTCCCACCACAGAGAAATTCGTAAAGCGGGGTGGGAGGGGGGCGGGGGGGGGGGCGAGGCTCGAATGCATCAAGATATCCACCAGGTGCACTTTTTGTACATGATTCTGAGGAACTTGTTGCCTGAATAAAGATATCTCCTACTTCTGGAGAAACCTAAAGCCTTAATATTATTTTAAAAAAATAAGCGGCCTGAAGTTTGGATCTTAACAAAAAAAAATTTCAGAGGCAAAATGACAGTGGTACCAGAAACGAACACAGGCATGACCTGGCATGTCATACTTCAGGTCAATCCAGTCAGAAAGCAGTTTGCACCAGTTTATTCATTTTCATGCCTTAATATTATAGTAGCCGGACTTTGTATTAGGCTTCATATTTAATTATACCCAAAGAAAAGTTGTTCTTTCTACCGTCAATCATATCCGAGATGGTCCGACAACATCTTCCAGCTTTATATTTGTTTAACCTTTCGCGAGCGGAGGGCCACTCACACCGTATGAAATACGGACACATTGGTTTAGTTGTATTACACATGCTATTAGGACAGAGACAGGTCACGTGTGAGAGTCAGAGTCCATATAAGGTAAAGTGGTCCAAATTTCAGATATAATGTGTAATACGTTCCGCTGCTTTGTCAATTGGGGAACGTGTCCTTGCCCTGCGTGAGTGCCTCTTGTTACCAACTTGGTTAATACTGTCATCCCGCTGATTCAAGAGTGCGCTGCACTGAGACAAAACTCGAGGACCCGCGGCAGCGGGGCAAAAACAAAAATATCCTCATTTCATCTTGTCCGGTCACCTCATGATGGTTTGGAAAGAGATATTAAGGGTGCAACCGTGCAAAAAAAAAATCCCAAAGCCACTAGTGCTAAATGCCCATACTTAAAAATTCTTTTAAAAATACTCAGAACTCTCACAGGTATTTAAGCTGCACAGAAAATGATGATCGACATGTCATCTTTCAATTTCTTTCATTTTTGGGGTGGTTGACCATTGACTTTTCGAGAAATTCTCGCCCAAAGAAGACGACCCCTTTTCCCCAAAGCGGAACGGTAGCCATCTTGAAAAACGATCCCTCCACAACATGGCAAAATAGCGCCACTTTCGAGCCAAATTGTATCCAAAATGCTCAGAATTGGAAGCCCCGAGTCCGGGCCAGAGGTTCATTGCCATATCTCTTCAATACCCCAATGTTATGGCTCTCAGAACTCTCTAATATAGAATATTTTGAGGGTATAACTTTTATTCATGAGCTCGGCGGATGGGTTTAGACCTATTTACAGGTGTGCACCCTTAAGGAATCTGTTTTCTTCGGGGATGCGTCATTTCGTTGTTCTAAAACGCACTTATCATGAAATAATCATAGTTGGAAAGACCTTTAAAAAGTTGAATAATTAGACTAGTGCGCATGATCCATATCTTGAAAAGTTGCGGTTGTCCTGTAATTATCGCGTGAGGAGTAATCCTGTGGTACAATGTTTGGGTCGTCAAACATCAAACCGTTGGAGTTTTAGGTGTGATCCAAGGCAGACAAGGTTTGTGTTGTTGAATTTTAAATCAAACTTGGGGTTTGGGTGCTGTTCTTCAAACCCCATTTATTAACAACGACATTTTGCTTCTTGGTAATATTGATAGAAAAATATCGTAATCGTGTTTTTTTTTCATTAAAGTATACATTTGGGTGGTGTTTTCTCAAACTGTATGTGCGCATGCGTGCTCTGCTCAAGCCAAAGAAAAAAGTTTGACAAGGAAAGGAAAGAAAAGGAAACGAGAGGACAGAAAACAAACGGTCTTTGAACCTGTACGAGGTTTAGCGCACTATCCGTATATCAAGGAAAGAAAGGACATTAGGAGAGAGTTTTTGGGGAAATACATATCATTGACCGTCTGAAATTGCCGTCAAAGTTTGTACAGTCTTGGGTCGTCTGATCTTCATTCCGCAAGTCAGCGGGTTACGGATCAGGCCGATGACGGACGGACCTAACCGGGGAGATCAGACGCTCAACAGCCGCT
>NW_024037070.1:9867075-9965229 GCF_015706575.1 Patiria miniata
TTTTAAAAGATTTGTGGAGCATGCTTCGTCATTAAACATTATCTCTATAACATCGTAGAGGGCGCTACAGACGGAGCCATTACATTGACACAACAATACCCAGTTGCATAAACAAGAGAAAACTGTTCAAGATTCGTCTTAATTAAGGTAATTATGCATGAATTCTTTGTGTTGTTGAATAATGTAACGAATATGATATCTCTATCACTGAACTTGCAAGGTGTAAACCTGAGCTTTAGTGTAGAAAACGTATGTTGGTTTTACATCTCGACTAATTTTGGAACAAGGAAAGGAGTCATTGTTTTATATTGTCGCAAAAGGGAAGACAAGTGTGGTTTATTCTGCCGATCAGTCGGTATACATTATACTTCCTAAATTGTATAACACTAAATTTGGGTATGATTCGGCAATGCACAACGAGGCAGATTGGTTGTATAATGTTGAAGCTAGAACTCTGGATCTGTATAATTCGAGTAAAAAGGGTGTTCAAGTCCACAGCCTGCGATGTTTTTGTGTTATATCAACGGTGTTAGTTTAGTAACACAATCCGTTTCATATCATTATCCCGGGCCTACCCATGATCATGCACTTACTTCATTATGCATGCCACACCGAGATATACAGCTGGACTTTTATATTAATCGCACCACAAACGATTTCTCCCCCCTTCCGTAAATTGCCAATAAAAAAAGACCCAAGACATAATGGATGTGCTAATTCCTAACATTGATCTTGTTCTTTGAGTATTCCCCTGGTGTTGGCGTCTAACATTACATCACACCAAGCTAGAAATTATCCACAGCATCAGAGAGCTAGAGAGAGAGAAGAATGGGACAAAAAAGAGAAGTAAGGAAAAAGCGATTGTGTGTTTGTGGCCGAGCTCCGGCCGGGTTGATATCCCCACGATGCCCCCGTTTTTGCACGCTAGGTGACGGTGTTGTCGGCTCGACGGACACTCACCGATCTTCTTGGGTTTAAAGCTGGGGATGAGAACGCCATGTCCCCATGGACCGCTCACTAGTGTTGTGACGCGCTGGACGCTCGCTGCAATCGACGCTTTGCTCTATCGAATTCATCCTCACGTCTTAGCGCGTTCGTTCACCCCTCTGCTTTTTCTTCTCATCATCGGAGGCCTCTCTTGCCTGGCTCTCAACTCCGAGTCACCGCATGCATATTGGATGGAGGAGGCAGCGTGAGTAGAGACAAGAGGAACATGGACTCGGACTAAAAACCGTCCGGTATGAGGGTCTAGTCTCCATACCCAACGAGGTTGTCGAACGCTGGCAAATCCCCCGGAAAGGGGCGGCTGACATCGTTGGGGATGCACAGCATATCACCCCTGGACACTTCCCGTATTGCTCTGATGAGGAGTCTCCAACAATATCGGGAAGCCAACAAATCAATGCGCAGCGCTTTGCTTGGGAATACACAAAATGGAAAGGGAGAAAGGGATAGAGAGGGAAAATGGCACTAAAGAGTTCATGTCAGCGCACGTACAGCGCGCCGGGCTCCTACGGCCTGCTTCTGGAGTGCTTGGGCTTGAAAGCGACGCTTGGCGTATTATTAGCGACGGAGCAACTTTTTTTCAGGTTCTTGTCCCGATCCTGATTGACAGAAAGTGGGAATGCAATGACCTGGGCTGACCCGGTATCGGAACACAAGACACATACATACACAGGGGGAGAGCAAGAGAAAAAACTTGGGGAAATGATGGTTGGAAATACTGATGCGATGGGCTCCTTGTACTCTTGGTGCCCGGTATATGAACGAGACGACGGCCCGGTGACTCCATACTCTCACGCATGGGGCACAGACGGCTAGCGCTGCATTAACAATGCCCGCTGCAAGACATTATACTTTGTAATCAATTCAATTTATGGTTTTTAATGTCTTTTTAGGCTGTACTCTCTTTCTTTTAATGGCAACAGGGCCTGTCGTCATTATGCAGGATTTTCGCATGCGGCTCGATGCGTCGCGAATGTAAAATGATAGTAGAAAATAAAATTTGCTGAATTATTTTGCCCTCGTGTGATTTTTTTCAAAAGCAAATTTCAAACTTACTTTTATCAAAAGAATAGATTTGATACATTTATCGGTATAATATTACAGGATGTTTAAATTGTCAATGTTGAAATTAAGATGCTCTAAACACATCTTTTTGGAAGGCACATGGGAAAAGGTATTGGAATTCCTGGTTGTTTTTCAGCATCTTATTTATTTCGATCGTGCATGAATTTAGAATGCTTTAGAGAGAACACAAAGGAGCGAGTCTTTGTTTACACAAAGGGGTCGGTCTATTTTATTTCTTTGCAAGAAATTAGTATTACAATGACCGTTTGGTAGTTCTGAACTTGCTCCACTGAACACATGGAATTAAACAGATTCCATTCACAATGTGTCGTGCATTTGTACCTTTCTCAAAATGTAAATGTAAACATCAAATCGCATTTGTTATCTACAGGCATGCAACTTTTCCTCCTTTTAACCATTCTCACGTCTGCCATTAAAATGAAATTATTGAAATAAAAGCACCATACAAAGTCTTTTGAAGGCTCAGGATTTCCTCCTCTTTGTGTGTGTTGTGTGTGTGTGTGTGTGCGTGTGACTTTACATTTGCATGCCTGTATCTATATGTACCGAACTGGCGAAAGGCCTTTGAAAGGAAATGCAACCTCTATTTGGTTTGTAATGACTCTTATACAGTAGATTTATGCCCAAACACTTAGATTGTGTTGATTAATTAATCATATTTTTTTACATTGCACTTTATTTGTGGAAATCATTCTTAAATTTTAATTTCTCAACATTTTTTCCCCATTATGTTTGATCAGTCGAATGATTCCTGAGGTTCTAACCTCGTTTATTTTATTTTTCTCTTCCGAATCGAAGAATTATTTCCTGAACCGGTCGTTCTGATGACACCGGTTGAGAGTGCTCGAGTCAGTCACTGCCATGCCGTGCTCGCGTGGGATTTAGCAGAGGCCAGTGGGAAAGGAGTAGAATAAAAAAGGCGGGAAACTCAGTTTGCCAATCACAGCATTGTTGTTTTTGTTCCGCACGGCTTCCCCGCAGTGTGCACGCCTTATTTACACTAATTTACCGCCAAGTAATTGATTTATTGCCGAGAAGATCAGGCTTCGGTTCATGTACATCCGCAGAGTGCCTTTATTGGATGCTGTTTTGCTTTTACCTGTTGACTCGGCTCCCGTGCATATTCAATAGTCACAGTTTTCAGTGTGACTGTGCATGAAAGACAATTCCATGCCAGACTTTATCTTTGGACTGGACGGAAAATGTGGGATTGGACGATGAAAAAATGAATATGGTAATGTTGGCAGTTGAATTATGTAACATTAGGGTCAAGGATGAGAAGGTATTTGCTGAAGTAAAAAGGTCGGATTCCATCATTGGGAGCTTGACCTAATTTTGGAAAGTTAACTCTGCCGACGTTTTTGTGCGAAGTCTGGTTCCCTGTCTCAGTCATGGTCCACTGTATCCTCAACTTTTCACATTTGGTTTAATTTGGGAAGTTGTGCGGACTCGGCCTTTATCTTATTTCAGAAGTTTTATTTTTGATGATGAGAATTTTTCATGACAATTATAGAGTGCAGGTTATGACTTTTTGCAGTTTAAAGGGTTTTGTGTTTAGCACTATGCGGTTGAATAATTATGTGATAATTGAAAACCGCGGTTTTTGTAGAGCGTTTATGTCGAGTATTTCAGTGTAATAAATGAAAGAGTGTATTCATACCCTTCATATGAATCATGAGTTTTTTTCGGTGAATAAAAACTTGATATTTGTAAAATGCTTTGTGTTTGACAATAAGTATGAAAATCGCTTGAAAATTTAGATCAATTAAGTTTGAAGCATTATACGATGCAGGTATTGTACAGATTCGTATAATTTGTTTCACACGAGTCATGAATACATGTGCACTAAATGGAATACATTGCACATTTTTTTGTTATGATTTAGGGACTTATACATGTTTAATTGATTTTAAAAACTTTAAGTGAAAATGATAATAAAATGATTTAAAATCCAGTTGTAACAAAGGCATTTTAAAGTTTATAAATAAAGTTTTTCTGTGTGGAATGTGTTATTGCATAGAATTGGGTTTTTGTTGCCAACAATAGCCGACCATTATTGAGGATCATTCAGTATGAGAGGGTGGTGTGTCTGGCTAATTTTGTCTTGAAGTGTTGCGACTGTTTACGGCCTGCCTGGCTAGTTTGGATGAGCTCATTAAAGACACATCTTACACTCTTCAGACCTCTTCGGAGTTCATGACCGGTAAAAGTGGAGACATCAACACCAGGCCTATTGGTGTCCTCTGTCAGAGCGCGGGTTGTTCACTACGCGAACCGTACACCGTGTTGTACTCCGGGCATGGCACGGCGCAGCCCGAGCAATCCGGAACGGTGTTTTAGTTAGGAGAAGAGTAGACTCCAAGCCATCTCTCGCTCTGCTTCCACATCGCATCACGACAACTACTCGAGCCGATGACGATGGGCCAAGCCCGGTGTATCATTCAGGCCCTTAACGAGGAGCTTCCTCACTTGTGAGATGGTTTGCAACGATACTAAGCGATCATCAGTGAAACCATTGAGACCTGCTTGTCCCGATCGCATGCGAGCCGCTCAATTCGGGCCCGCGGGCGAAAAGTCTCGTGAAACGGAGGAGGCCATCTTAGCCGGCCGGGCACCCGACGCGGCGTACGGCCGCCTCCTCCTCTTCGCCCCGTTAAGCCGTGAGCTGAGACGACCCATATCTCTCTTCTCTCACTGTCTATAACTAGCAGACAAGATTGCTAAAGAGCTGAGCGATCCAACAGATCTATAATCAGTCCTTATGAGGTGCTGAGGTCTGATCCGCACTCATTATGACTAATTTGAAAACATTGTTGGCTGCAAGCGTAATAGGAGCTGTCATATCGGGGGGATACAGCGCCGGGGGCGGCCCAAGCGTTGGGTTTCCTTGCTGATACACCGGCCGTGGCTGAGCAGCGGCCCACACGGTGGCACTTCACACGGGTCGGTTAGCGTTTCTCTCGGCCTGACCCCAGGCTGTGTGGCAGCCCGCAATTTCCTTTGGAAAGCACCGAACAAACAGGCGCAAATCGCCAAGTCTGGGCCCATCAAGTTAGTGACCCTGTAGCTAGGCTGCAACTTGGGATAACACCCTGTGTCATAAACTGGCACTGTGATAGCTCTTCGTGGTGACACTGAACTTCGCCAGTTGAAAGCTAAGGTAGTTTGCCTGCGCCGTGGCAACAACACTATTATAGACCACTGGAACGCGTCCATCAGCTACGATGGCTATTACATGCCAAATTGTGCTTGACAGTAGCCTCAATTTGCTAATACAATATTGATGGCAAGCTAACGATTACAATTTTTGACGGTTGTACAGGAGGCTAGGTGCATCCTAGATTACATTTGTTGTATGATAAGACATTAATTGGCTGTTAAAAATAGTATACAAAATGACCTTTCATTTGTGCGTTCATCATCTTCATCAATTCAAAATGAGCAACTTGCATCCTTGACTTATCTCCGATTTGAATACTTGTTCTAGGTCTGAATATAATGTTTTCTGTTTTGCGATAAAACATAATTGCAAATGTACAATTTAGTGACCGATTTGAGGGAGAGTAAAATAAGGAGAGACATTTTTTTTCAGGATTATGATCCACGATTATAATAAACCTGACTCATGCCACTGCTTTATAATCTATGTTACTTTTTGTAGTAAAAAATGTCGAATCTAATTTTGGAAAATACCTTCAGAAGTTTCATACCAAAACTCAAACTTATGAAATTGTGAATGCAGAGACCATTCAGATGATAGAAACGGTAAGGAACAGTTTTAAGACTGGTCCTATTTTATACAATTATTTACATTTAATTATTTTGTTCAACTGTTATGTTACTTTGATCTTTTCGCTTTGTTTAAATGTCTATTCACATTGTATTCTATATAGTCTCGTGCATTGATATTAATGTCCCAGGCCTTTTCTGATGTCTCGTTTATTAAATAAAGACATGAATTAATAAAAGAGGCATCTAAAAATTATATTTCACTTCACGTATCTTGTCTTGTACATCATTTTTTTCTTGGTTTGGACAGATTGCTGTGTTTTCTCAGAGCCCGACCAAGTTGAGAGTAAGCTTCAACCATCTAGAGCTCCACAGCATCGCGCCATTACCGGCGATCCCTGGCACTGATACACAGCGAAGCCTCGATCCTATCTCCTCCTGCTTAACCTTGAGATCAAAGCGGCTAAAGTCGAGATCGGCAGATTCTTGCATGGCCTTTCCCTACATTATAGAGAAAACCTCGATTTCTTTGCCTGGATGATTTTTCAACCCTTTTTGTCCAAGGTTGTAGCGAAGTGATTTTTGATTCTCAATCTAGATTCAGTTCATGCGAAGAGTGCCCCAGATTTTAATGTCTGACACTTTACTTTAGGTACAAATGTGAATTTTATCTCAATTTTTTGTTAAGTTTTAAGCTTTTAGTGAAGAAATATTCTCGAAAAAAACCCCTCGATGTTAGTTGTGTGTTGAATAAATGGCGTAGAAGTGTAATAGCGGTCCGTCCCTCGCTCTGTGTTGTTGAGGGATGTATGTGGAGCTTTCGCCAATGTTTTCAACGATGAAAGCGATTACAAGAGAAACGTTCGCGATGAAGTGAAAGCGTTAGAGAATGTTCTGCACGTAATCCTATGAAATTTCCAAAAACAAAAACATAGTTGTTTTTACAAACGAGCTTGGAACATTTCAAAGAATGAGTTACGGGGTGGGACGCCATGAACAATTATGGTGTGCCGGTGTCATGAAAATCGGACTCCTGTGAAATCGTGACTCCTTTACCCTATTGATTAAATCCTCTCACGTGACCTGTCACTCTCCTAATTATCTTCACTTAGGCATGCACAATACTATACCAATGAGTCCGTATTTCATAGAGTCCTAAATTCACATTATACCTGTCAAAGATATAGGCTGCCCTCTGGTGGGTCTGTTTGCTATACTCCTCACCCCATTCGTCTCTGGTCAGCAATCCAAGTTTGTCATGGGGTTATGACCAGGAGACGCAAATACCGATGGCACGTACCGACACACAACTACCAAAAATGTATTAGGTTTAATTAGACGGTACGAGCATCCATGATTTGAACTTGGATTGTTTTCAAAACTCTGCCCAAATTTCATACAGTTGCATTGATAAACAAACAATATTGCTTAGCAGTTAGCACGTTGTGTTAGCCGGAAATTGTTTGAGAATCAATAAGCAAACATTCGAAGTATGACTTTTGGATACTTTTGTCGCTACAAGCGACATCTGTTTGTGCTTCGCAATCTGTGCTTATAGCAGCTCCATGATAGAGCCTGAAAGTGAGAGGTCACGCGACGAGCTTCCGGAACCCTCACGCGGCCCGCCTATGGACATTTTACACTATAGGCCGCCCTTTTGCTTGCTATAATTTTTGATAGAATGATTTCTAACCGTAATCACCCCAAGAAACATACATGTTGGAATATTATCTTGGTATTCCTCAAGGAAAATTTATGAGAAATCACTTGGAGATGGATACAAACGAATTTTTACATACGGCCTTTCAGTCAGTTTCACATCCGGTATTTCGTTCCTAGGTCTCCTTGTTCGTTCACGTTTGTTTTCCATCGCGTAGTTGCGTGAGAACGAAAATGTATGTAATGACGCGAAGATTCATCTAACTACAATCGATGGGTTCTAGATTTAGTCGGGCTGTCTCGAAGTTCCTTATTAGCGGTCGTTTTACGGTGTGCTAATGAGTCCTTCAAGTTTAAGACATTTTAGTCTCCTATTTAAGTTTCAGTTTTCACCCAATGACCGCCACAAACTTATTTCATTAATGTTCATCTTTGTACGAGTACGCCGAGTTCTATTAGTCCACATGTATTTTTGATTTTCGGAAGTGAAAGGTCAATTTTTGGCACGATATTTCTCCTTCACGTCAGGCGATTTTTCAGTTTCCATAAATTGAGGTGCTAGTAACAATGTTACAAAAGCCTTTTAAAGGGTGCATTTCTCAAATCAATATACCAAAAATAATTGCAAATTTATGAATTTTTGCACGTTAATGTTCCTATTCAGGGGTTCCGGAAGCGCGCCACCAGGGGTGAACTTTCAAGCTCTATTGCCAGAATGCACGTAGCTCATTCCGTCTATTCTTCGTTCAGCAGAGATCATCGAGCACAGACGTATCCTTGGATCGTCCATTCCACTATCATGAAGTCTAGGTCCACCAGGATACCTCACTTTATCGCCACATCACGTGTACAAGTGTTGCCATAGTTGCTGACGGGCGCGTATAAACAGCTCCACACATTTTAAGGGGTGCGTTATCACCCTTTTCCTTCCAAAATATCAGGTTACCACGCCGCACCTGGTCGACAGACCACCCTGGTTTCTCTCTCTTAACCCCCCCCCCCCCTTCTGCCCGCTTCCCTTCCTACTGTGTGCCCCCCGGGGTAAATTAATTCCGCGGAATAAATTACCATCAACATCGAGAGCCGTCAGCCGTAATATTCCTCCTTCTCTGCCCTCCACTCGGCTCCGTTTTGACAACCTCAATTCCGTGGATGACAAATACCATCAGAGGAAATAGGAGTCGTGAAACTTGCTGCATGCCTTTACTTCTACTGCTAGTGCTACAGGGCTGGACGGAGTGCCAAAAGGGATGGCTTATATAGTAGATGTCATCTTTGATTAAGGCAACTCTCAGGCCTCCAACCTTGGCCCAGGGTAGAATATTAGTGATTTTTGTATTCGTGTGGGGACACAGTTGAGGTCAAAAATAAAAACAAAACGTGATGGGAAACCGCATCTATTAGATTGAAACAAAATAACTCGTAAATGGACGTCAAAATTAAGGCCCCTCCCACAAATTTATTTGTTGGGGAATATATTGTCCGCAGTCACCGTAGCCAAGGACCATATTTCGAGTCTTGGTTCAAGACTGTTTTGGGTTTTGTTCCAGGAGGCATAATGCATTCGGTCCCGATCAGTCTTGGGTCAAGACTAATCATCATCATGTGTCCGTGGTCTTGCATTGTGCATTTTGCAGTATATAACTAGGAGTATACCATGGTCAGATGAGAACAGCAGAGACAGAGCTATAAGATGATTTCTGTTCACAACACTAGTTCCAAGGCACTCTCCAAAGCATGATTGACGGCAATCACGTTGAAGTGGGGAGGAAGCCATGCTATTTATATATGCTATATATTTTTGAACTTTTTGTTTAATGTTAAAAGATTTAAAATTAATAAAAATCACTAAATCTTCAAGATGGTAGAGGGAAAATGTACAATATTGATGTTTGTATAACTCTCAACAATTATTAAAACAAGAAAGCAACCCCCCAAAAACCCCTCCCCCCCCCAAAAAAACAAAAAACCAAAAAAACCCAGAGAAAGCCTAAGAGTAAGAATTGTTCTTCATTGGTTTCGAAATGGTCATCGTGCTACTTTTACGTTTTGTTTAGAATGTCCTTCATACTTTGTCATGTGCCACAAAATATTTCCTCTGCGAACTTTTTTTTCTGGAATGTAGGTCTTTGTTATGACAAAGATATTCATGCAATTCCAAGTTTACAAGTTGTCTGAGCCTCATGTTTTGGTGGGGCGGTTGGATTTACTAGGAACCTCAAAGTCAGGTTCTCACCTCTTCAAAACATCAAAGAAGATGAGGGAGTGTATAGAGGTACCAGACGTGCACTAGAACGAGTTCCTCATCGCAGTATCTTCGTGGAAAGGTTAGGAGGCGAACAACATGTTCTAAATGGTAGCGCGGAGCGGGTCAGAACATGTCACCAAGTTCATTTTGAAAACGCCCTCGGCGTTTCCCGCCCTCCTCATTAAACAGCTTCACAAAAATGACACTTGGCTCTGATTGAAAATCGCACTTAGCGTATTGCTGCAGCCATTCTGCTCAAATACCTGCCCAAATTGATTTTTCCTCCGTGAAAATATTGTCCAAACTCGGCAAATGAAGCACGCCACCTGCAATAAATATTTTCCTTGACACCTGTCTGTATATAGGTGTTAGGATTTTTTTCCTGATTTCTTTTCTGTTTTTTTTTCTTTTCGGGTTGTTCGGTGAAGATGTCGGGTTGCATCCTAAGAGCCATGGTTTAATTATCACGATTTTAACCCGGTCAAGTGAGCTAAATGGAAGTGGTCGAGTGGCCGAATTAGCGCACGGTCTTGTCTCAAGGGTGTCTTATGAAAGCACAAACCGAGGAAAAGTAGGCTATACTTATTGCCAAGGATCCCACACCCTCACCGAACAGCTTTCTTGAAGGATGGGAAGTTTTTTTCGCGATTAAAATGGAGGCGGGAAGATGTCGCAATCCAACATTTTCAGGACGGCAAAATGTCCGTCAGGAATTTCCCAGTGAATGACAGATGTATTTTAAAAATTTAAGTTTCAATATTTTTGTTTCAAAATGCCAAATGAAACTGAAAAAAATTGCAAGTATTGTTTAGTTCACTCTCAGTATCACTGAATTTATCAACAAACGAAGCTAAAACAATACAATTTAAGTTTTTTTTTATATTTACTGTTGGTATTTTTCTTTTTAATTTCATTTTATTTTTGCTACGCAAGGTGTGATCAGGTACTTTCTCTTCAAATGTGGGAAATATCAAAACAGAGTCTGGGAAAAACTCTGTATATTGAACGGCGGAGTGAGTTCCCAACAAATTGTACTGATATTTCTCTCTGTTCCTCAAGGGAATGTATTTCAATGATGTTTGTGCTAAACTGCGCAGAAAGAAACCGCTCCCGCGTCCCTCCGTCACACCATAGAGAGCAGCCCGTGCTATCGGGTTCCTAACTGTTTTGTTCCCGCACTCTTTTCAAACCAAACCACGTCCCGAGTCAGGGACAACATTTTCACCCCCTGTTTTTGTCGTCAAGTTTCAACCCGTGTCCCTCTCATCGTCACCTTGCAACCGTTCCTTGTTTTTCTTCTGACCGACCAACCTCCCACTCAGCCACTCTACCTGGCCGTCCCACATAATGACGGGCTTTTGTTGCCAACTGTCCGTTGCCTTGTTTTTCTCCCCTTTTCAATCCCCAACAATGATTGTCCGAGCTATGGCCCATTCTCATCTTACCAAGCAGCATCTCTCAATTGTGGGCAGGCCATTGAACTCTGTCCGAAATTATCCAGCGTGGTATGAAATTCCCCCAAACTGTTAAATGCCAATAATAATCATCTATTTGCAGTGACCATTCTTTGGCCGGGTTCAACCATAGGCTCAACGATGTTCGTGCTCCAAGGTGACTGAACTCGAGGTGAAAGTAAATTGACCTAAATAGCGGTCGGGGAAAAACGGACGTTTCTGCACTAAACGTGGTCATGTCAACCCCGTTCAATGGGGGCCGCCATCTTGTGCACCATAGTCTGCAACCTCGTCCTCGTAAGTTTGCCCTCGTAATGTTGCGCTCGGTAAAAGGAATGAGGGTGAAACCTGGCGAAATATTTGGAGCCCAAATCATTTCTTTTCATTAAAAAGCAGCAACTTTACTTTTGCTTCGACCCGACTGCATAAATGAAACGGGGAATTATATGTGACTATGGACTTGTCGATCTTTCCCTTCAAAAGGAGCAATGGACATCCTTTTGAAAGGAAAGATTAGTCTGTAAAAAAGAATTATATTAGTAAATTGACAATTTCTCAACACAAGTCAGCATTTAGCGGCAGTGGAATTGTGAAGTTTTCTTGCTTTGTAATTTTATGGCTGCTGATCTTCCAGACACAAAGATGGGAAACATTCAAATCTATAGAATAATACCATGGAGCTATTACATAATCTGTGCTTGGGCGAAACAACAAAACTAGGCTGATATTCTAAAATACTCTGGTTGGTCCAGTTATCATTGGTGCCAATATCAGTATGTCAATATGCAGGTGTCTATCATTTGGCCATTCCCTTTATGGGGAGAGCAGGCGGTAGCCTCGAACCCCCTTCCCAGGGCCGACAAATGGTGAACCTCCTATCATTCTATCAAATTTGAAAATTTTGACCGAATCTTCCCTTTCTCTGGAGGGTACATACTGCCATTATCATGCAGGCTTCCAGTTCTTACGATGTGACTGGACGTCAGGCCTTGAATTTTATGACAGGGCATGCCGAGGTAATCCAATTGTGGTGGCAAAATATCCACTGCAGCTCTCCGGACGTGAGCTATATACGTGACAGATACCAAGGAATACTCAGTCTAGTAGTTAATAAACTTCTGAAGCCAATTTCCAACCCCAGGGTTGGGGCAGAATAGAAGATTATTGTCGGGGCACACTACTGGCACTGAGGGTCTAGCACCGAGTGGCCGCAGCTCTCAGCAACACGGAATGGAAGGGCACGATGGCAGCAGAAGCCTGTCAAATGGCGATGTTACAAACAAAAAAATGTTTACAAACAAACCGACGGATGTGGTAAACAATGCAAGGGGTAAGGCCTGTCCGTGGGCCGCAGGCTAACACGCCCGACCGAGTCAGGTGTGTCAAACATGACAATGTGGTCATGATTTATGGCGGGATAGCGGTTTACAATCTCGTCTGCTGCTTGATGTGTGTGTACATTGTGTACATGTCGGTACCAAAATCTTGATTTCCAATGAGCTTCCGAGAAAATGCCAGAGTTTAGTAGGTGGCAAAACTTTATGAACGTGTGAAAAAGGGCATAAGAATGTCAACAGTTGGAAAAATGTTCAGTTGTTGGAACAGATTCAAAGAACAAGACTTAAAAGAAGGATATTCCTTCCTCTATATGGTTTAACCATGGAGCTATAAACATAGCTCCATGGTTTAACTCAAGTCGCAGGTTCCCGAAACAAAATTGGCGCGCACATACATATCCGTGTGCACATCGGAAATCCGGTCCGGCCGGGCATTAACATAACGAATTATCTTCTCAGAATTAGCATAGCTGATTTAACCCCCATTTCATCATCATAATTTGCGACTGTTTGTAGCACAAAGGGGTTAAAAAGACAGTACATCTGGGAATGAAATCTTCGACAGCGAGCGAGCGGGCTAGAAAATGAAAACAACCCAGCCGCCTAAGAATAACAGCCGCGCTATTTTCCTAAACCATACAACGAAAACACCAGCATAAAATAGGATTTTTTTGGCTGATGGTGCACGCGCGTGGCGGAGGGGGTATAGCTTGCGTCCGTCCGGTACAGCAGTTTGTTTTCCTTAGAATGTCATTCTTTTCTTTTCCAGATGGATCGGCTGGGATATTTAGCGGGTCCGGTCCTTGTTCCGAAGCATTTTGCACGAGGAGTTGTGGAAAGCTAGGCTTTCTCGCCTGGATTTATCTAGACAATCGCGAAGGGAAAGAATTGATAGCTTGTTCTCGTCCAGGTTTGGTGATAGATTTGGGAGGGGATTGTGGACGCGATGATTGTTGTGTTTTCTTCTGACTTGATTAATTCAATTTGAAGGGAAGACCGAGGCGGAAATTGCAGTCGACAATCACGTGTGGCCAGGCAGTGGAGCTCCAACAACAACAACTGATACATGTACATGGTTTCTTGAGATAACATGGGTGGAGGTTTGTTGCTCTAGTATAATACGGTAAGGTCGACCGCCATTGATTTGGCATACGTGGGGGTTATAAACGGCGGTGTGTGCGGGATTCAGTCCAATTGCTAGGGTACCACCGAGGCAAGCCGCTAGGTCCGGGAGCCTTCCCCCTCTCAGCTGCTGTCGTACTAGCCTTCGGGATATGGAGAACTTGGATTTTACATACTGCTATGAAGATGTTCCAGCTTCACTTAGTGGTTTGGCTAGTACCATCACTATAGGACACTATAGCCCTCTGAGCGACATTAAGCATGGGGGACAATATCCCTTCTGTTTCAGTTCTAGACAATCCTTTCCGAGTTCAGCTAGGTCCCTGCTTCGCACGATAACATCTCGACACGAAGGTTCAGCTACCAGAAGTAAGTTCAACCATTCTCCATGGTTCAACTAGATAAGTCAAGGTAAGAAGTGATTCTTTCAATAAGCACTTACAATGCGATACGGTTTGCTAGTAATTTCCTTGCAAGTTTCATTCAATATTGAATGAAATTTCTCTTTTTTTACCATTTTTTCTTTACTTTTTCGATGTTCAGTTAATCAAGCTCCACTAGGAGCCCCGACGACGGTACTAGACCGTGGCCTCCTCACAAGCCGTTTTGGATTCCAAGAGGCCAGGACAATCGAGGCGTATTTTAGAGAATTAAAACAAAACAAGTTGGCAAGAGATTCCTACAGATTAACGTTGATGTGTTATATCTCTTTTCGCACATGGTTTTTAAAACAATAATTTTTTTGTAAGCTTGTCTTTTTTTAAATTGAGGACTTTTGCCGAGCTTTCCCAACTGGCAGCCTTTAACCTCGTCGGTTGAGCTGTTGTTGATGCCTACAACATGCGCATACGTTTAAGTTTCGGACATGTACTACGACCACATTAAACCTTCGATAAAAAAACCACTACCAAAATAAAAAAAAAAGAGTTTTGCGTTTTGCAAATGTTTAAGCCGCACGCTTGAAATATATTTTGATACTGGCTTACGTAAATTTTAATTGGTTATGAGTTTTTTGGTCACCCCAGATAACGCGGCTCTCGGCTTTACATGAATATTCAATCCTTGAATTTGACGAGGTACAGCCAATTATGACGGACCTTATTTGGTACTTATTCACGTGGTGCCACAGGGCGTATTCTGATTGGCCAAAGCCTGCATAATGAGGCCTATGAAAAGCTGTGGTAAAAATAGTAGCATAACTTGGACCATTGCCGTGTAGGACAGAAAATCATGTCTTTTGTCCGTGTTTGACTGGTATCCTGCGATGGCGCGGCCTTGGGGATCGTAGGAGTAGAAAGTGGTGGTTTTCCATCCAGGGAACTGTGCGTGTTGTACCATGTACACGGCATTGTTACGAAAGAAATCAAAACATTCACTGTCGGAAGCGCGCCTACTAGAGAGAGCGACTGCGTGCCGTTTATACACGTCCTTGTAATTGGCCGTCTTAAGCAAAACATTGAACGTTGCAAACAGACAGATAGGGTTATGTGGAAATAGTGGTTTGAACAATTGGGCTTGAATCTTTTGAGAGCATTCGGTTTTTTTTCGCGACAAAAATCGATGTCTGCATGTTAACATTCCTGTCAGCAAGAAAACAAAGAAACTTCAATTGTCTACCAATGGTATAGTGTTACTGTGACTCTTATACCCAACAAGAAAATAACCACGACAAACAAATCGCTTCTGTCTATCAGTGTTGGGCTTTGATTGAAAGACCTTGTTTAAAAATAGGCTACATTTAGAGATATCTCATTATCTGGTTCTATTTCGTAATACAATTACAATGGCGATAATAATGCGAGAACGATTTTACTTTAAAAAACCAGCGTAAATTAAACCAGTTATTAATCCATGAGTAAAAAGCAATGATCTCAGTATTAAGGAACTCTAACTCGTGCGCATTTTGGAATCAGAAACATTAAAGGTAATATACAACATTTGCTTTTGCTGTGATTTCCAGAAATGGATTGATATGGGGGTTAGTATTTTATAGCAAATCTTGTTTACACTGACCTGTTTAGAGGTTTGTGTTCATATATGCTGGAAAAACCAAGGAAAATAATATTCTTGTAGTCTGGTTACCCTGACCCTACCTAAGATGAAACGGATCAACTCATATAGTCGTCGGGGTATAGTCAGGTCAGGGAACCAGACTAGCTGGCTTGCACCCGTTCTCGGATGTGTAACCGATTGTAAACAAAATGTGGACTAACTAAATTTGGTAAATTGGGGGCAGTATCTGAAAAAGGCAGTATTTTTTTTAACGATGGTTGGCCGACAATCGTTGGAAATTGATACAAAACTTCCACTTTTGTTGAAAATGACAGCGTACCAGGTGTCATGATTTCACAGGATGCCTGAGACTATTATTCACTTACAGTCAAATAAGGTATTTCATAATAATTTGATAGTTTTGTTTTTTGATGCTTTCAAACGCTGGATATTTTTTTGTTAAAAAACGAGTACAATTGAAACAGAAATTCACAGACCGTACCAAAACTAATATGGCCTTTTCTGATATTTTGGTATAGTAAGTGTAACTCCGATCGAGCCATTCTTTGACATCTTGCACGCACATCACGGTATAATCGCTACAGACCTTGTATATTTTCCTCATATAGTTGGGCGACTCGGCATTGCAAGCCTCGGGTAGAAACTGTCCTGCATTTTGATGAAGTCCCTTATGAGCAACGATTAAATTTGTTGACATCGCAGGAGACCTTTTCCGCTGTGAAGGCAAATTAAAGCAACCGTCTTTTTTTCAAAGTCTTTGCTATTTTTTTTTTACTCCTCCAAGCAACGTGATCTAAGCTGGCACAATGAGAACTAGCCAGGCAGGGAGGTGAGAAGCGAGAGAGAGAGAAATATAGAGGAGGCAAGGGGGCCGGCAGGCACTCTCGGCTTCAGGGGTAAAGCTGAGCGACGTATGAGGTCGGGCTACGGGCAGAAAAATCGTCTTATTATCCTGATCCTCGGGTATCAATCATCAGTGATGTCCGTGTTGGGGGGGGGGTATTTTACTCTCTCTTTCTCCTTTCCTTCTTTTCTCTTCTTTGCCATTCGCCTCGGCCGTGTGTGAGATGAAGCGGTTTGGTGCGGATTTCCGGGTAGATCGCTTGCTGAGACAGCCGCGCTGATAGCTCCAGATGACCGGGCTTTTGTTCCAAAATCCCCCCCCCCGAAAAGAAATATCTATAATTCCACCACTTCTGGGCATGGATGGTCTAGGCTGTCTTTTATAAACACTGCGAGATGATCTTAATTCGAAACTGGGTCTATACGTGCTAATTAAAGACGGTGGCTAGGTACAAATGGGCATGTAGGTTTTCCAGTTCGGATTCGGATAGGTTGGATATTCTCGACTCCTTGGTCGATTATTTCAGCCTCGAAATATAGATCAGACCAATAAGGATACGCATCTTTTGAAAACCATACTCTGAAAATATTCGAACAAACACGAGACTCAAAAGGTTAAGACCATAGTTTTAAAGAGTGGTACATAATTTTTGGCCAATCGTACCTCGGCTGATGACCGACTTTAAGCACATCTTCAGCCGACACCGATGAGTTCGGACCACCCTTAAGACCTGGGATTTACTCTTACTCTTGGGAGATAAACCACTTGATCTGGGGGTCAGTATTTTTGCTAAACAGAAAGTTATATTGGCGCATACAGAAAACTCGACCAGCAGAAATTCATATTTGGGAGGCCAAGGATATAAAACAGATCAGACAGCACGTGTAGAACTCGGCCTCGGGTCTCTCTCACGCCAACTCACGACGACAGCTATGCGAGCGAGCGAATCGTACGCAGAAGGTAGAAAAAGGCTCGGGATTATATGCGGGGCGATAACGTGTACGGCATTTAATAGGTGTCGTAAAAGATTAATAGCTCTGTCAATCAGTCGATTTTGAAGTTGATCCCACGAGTGGCGATAATTTTGCCAGGCATGGCTGCTTCTTCATACATCGTCGGTTCATTTATGGGCACGTTCCCTTTTTTCTTAGCGTATAGTGTGTGAATCACCGCCAGCGCAGCCCATGGGACTTCTTTTTTAAACCCTCAGTGGCGCGCACTTGGCGCAAAACCTCACAAATTTTCGCGCCTTTTCTTCACCGTGAAGACTGTCAGTGGCTGTTTCATGTTTACTGCAAGAGCGGACAAAATAATCCATTTCGAGGGCTGCTTTATTTTCCAACTTTAATAAACATCAAGTCAAAATCGTGTTGGACCTGATACTAATTATCGAAACAAATTATTTCAATGTCCAATGCGATCCGTTTTTTTAATGAAGTACCGGGTATTGTCCAAACACAAACGACTACTGTAGGTATAAACGCACTTGTTTTGTTATCTAGAATCGTCTACCAGAAGGAGACACTTTCTTCGTTTTCCCAAATTCTCTCAGACTCCACAACTTTCAAATTAATGATGTATACTGGTCAAGCGTCCGACGAAATAGCAACTTGGTAACCTATATATCTCTCTGTGTTTTGGCGGGAGTTCCTTGAAGCTGCAATATGTGACGGCTGACCGGCCTCTGTGTCTGACGTCTTGATTCGCGACTGCCCCATCAATTCGTAATGGGGTGTGTGCCCATTTAATCAGAGCCATGAATATTGCAGAGGCAATTAATCTTTCACAGGCATTTCCCCAGTAATCATGGACGGGAAACGGGATGGTTGAAAGAGGCAAATTGGTATAAGTAAAAGGGCCCGCAATGTGAATGTCTTGATTTGTCTTCTTCTTCTTTTTTTTGGGGGGGGGGGGGGGAAGGGGTGTGAGTTTGGAGGGAGCTATACACATACATAAAGCAGTGCGTGCAGGGCAGGGTGTTGGTAATGACAAGAAGTATGAATAATCATCAAAAAAAATATTTCA
The DNA here is from genome assembly GCF_015706575.1 of Patiria miniata. NCBI lineage: Eukaryota > Metazoa > Echinodermata > Asteroidea > Valvatida > Asterinidae > Patiria > Patiria miniata. Next base: position 9,885,598 of record NW_024037070.1, read on the forward strand.
ATCGAAAATTATCTGTTCCGACAATTAGAATATTCATTGCTACGTTAATGGCGTAGAAGACCAGTTTTGGATTAAGAAAGCAAAATGTGTACAAATCTTAGCTGTCTGGCTTAGGTTTGAGGAGTATAAACTACATTTGCACGTGGTTTGACCAGGAATTAAAAACCTCAGAGCAGTAATTGGTAAAGCAGTACTTGAATTCTTCACTGTTCCATGATTGTTCTTTGAATTAGTATAGGCCCTAATTAATTATTCCAAAAGGTGTAATTTTCATTCATAATTAAAATATGTCGTTAGAAAATTATTAAGTGACAAAATGAGGTTGGTCAGAATTCAAATATCAGAATTTCTTGCGTAATTATAGTAATTGCGATTGCGAAAGATTGCGTGCAACGCCGGTCATGGATGCACGCTCTACGACTTGCCAAGCATCTACCGGGGTTGAGAGGCGATGAGTGATAGGAGTGTGTTCCCTCGGGGAAAGCAGCCCCCATCTCCCGCTGATGACAACATAAGGTCAGGTGTGACCAATGACCGTGGATGCGAGGGGGGGGGGGGGCTCCCTATCAAATTCCAAGCAAAATAAAATTCCTATAAAAACTACCAAAACAGTGCAAGGACAACCAAAAAAACACACAGAGCGCAATTACAGCCGTGAAGTTTGGGACTTTTTGGTGTATTTAATGTCTTTGAGGCCCCCAAAAAGGATTAGTGAAGGTATGAGAGATTTTTTTAAAACAAGAAACTATATCAGGTAAATCTGAGCGGAGTTTTTTTTTACGGTATTTACAGCTTGGTAGCGCCGTGAAAGACCACGTGGTGATAATAAAACAAAACTACAAAAAAAAAACAAAGCAAAAGTTGGCAGAGGAAGTTAGTTTCCATGCGCATTAGACGTTGAAATGATATTTGTCCCGGTTGATTTTAAGCGGAATGAAGTTACTGAAAAGCATTTCTAAATTCGGATAAGTCTGTTTATTACTGAGGTCAAATACGCGTTGACGTGCGTTGAGTGCAATCAGGAACTTCCATTTTTTTATTATTAACTTTTGGTATTTTTTAGTTTAAAATTTCTTTTTCTTTCTCAAATTGTTTACTACAACTTTTCAATTTTTTGAAATGACCAGGAATTAAAGTTGATTGGGTAAATATTGTGCAAAATACCACGCGCATATTACGCAAGACATTGACTCCGCTTGAAACCACGAAAACCGCCACGTCCGGTTTCCTTGTCAGAATATAGAATATTTTTCTTGTATTTCTATTTGTGATGAACTAAAAACCAAAGTGATTTTGATACTATTTTTAATAGTCAATACGTCTACTACCCACAATAACGAATGCCATATTGGTTTGTCATATAAGCAGTTTATACAAACATGTACTTTAAAAAAAAAGTTGTTTTTTTATCATAGTACATTGCCACATTTTACTTTTACTATTTGTGAGGCACATACAGTTTCCACTATTTGTTTCTGGCTTAGCATTTCTTATTCCACAGTCAGAAGTTCTTTACGGTTGGATAGTGTCATAAGCTGCGCATCGAATGCCGCTTTAAAATAAGCCGCGCATGCGTAGACAACTCAGCAACCTGACCTTTGGCCCCAACACTTCAACCTTTCGGCTGGAACCATAATATACATGGTCGGTGCATCAAACATGAAGAACGTGTAATTCTTCGATTCAAAATACAAATTGCATATGCAGGCATGTTATATTCTATTTTTATTGCAAGACATCGAATTTATGCAAGTTATTTAATGGTGATTCCCGGTAAATGTTAGAAAACATTAGTATTCCATAAATAAATAAATAAATAAATACATAAGAACTAGGGGATCCAAAATGTGGATTCGTTGCATTTAATAAACTATTAGAGTTCAATTAAACATTTTTAATAGACCCCAACTTTTTGCAGATACGATTTAATCTAGAACAAGTTCATGCCAAATAAAGAGTTACATGTTTTTGTAATCAAAAGTTACGTTTGAAAAAAATAATCGTAAGTAAATAAAACATTGTATTAACCTTTTTTTCGTTTTGTTTTTTTGATACACATTCTCCAGTTATTTAATTGTACCATTTTAAAGAGTTTTAAAACAAATGAAAGAAATGAGTAGTTCGTTCGTTTTCCAATTTACTCATCATAGTTAGCCTAACATCAACGAGCTTAGTACTAAAAGGTGTGTTGATCTAACCACACACCCTTTCTACAGCTTAATGCTTGATAAAAAAACCTGAAACTTGAGAAATGCCAGTTAATTCCAACAAGGCGTGCACGTGGGTGGGGGGATGGGTGGGGTCAACATCGTCCGTCAAATTAATAGTCAATTAAGAAAACGTCATTCACAATCTACGCAATAGGACCAACAGATAAATTGTCTTTGTATCAACTTCCCTTCATGGTTTTTCATTTCTGTTTAATCATCCTCCGGTTTTGTTTTTATTGTCATTCATTTTTAAGTTGAAGAGGGGGGATATTTCGATAACGACACACCGAGGCGATCTGATCAGCCGTCAACCACGCCAGGCCGATGATAAACTAACCCCTTCCCTTGGATCATATATTTTCGATTGGATTTGATAGACAAGGTAATAAATACGTTGTCGGGAGCCTTGCTGGTCGGTGTAAGAGTTACCGAAGCTCAAGCAAGACCTACGGGTCGTGCGGAGAAAAAAAACGAGGGAGAATAACAACACAGATAAAACTTTTATTCCTATACTTGTCAACAACATAATACAAACGATCGAACCGCTAGCAAGCTGCAGGTAGATTACAATGCCCAGTATAAATGAGACATGACAATCGCGCTGGAGAAATCGAGGCTGGATTTACGCGGTTAGGAAGCATAGATCATGGGAGTAAATGGCAGTACAGCCGCGAATGAAATACGACAGGCGGCACAGGCCGGACCGTTTACTGCCCGTCAATGGAACCCTTGGGATGGGCAAAGGGTGTGAAACTGCCCCGGGGCGCGTCTCTTCTCGCTCGTACATCAAAACAGCACCCAAATGTCGGAAGTGGGTAAAGTGGGCCGTCGTACACCAAAATACTCGGCTGCAATTACACTTAAGCTTAGCTTAGCGTGTGTTCATTTTCATATCCGTTGGAATGATTGTAAAAACCGGTTGTGTGAGTTCCATTTAATGTCAGTGCTGTAGTTTGCCAAGTCGTGAATCTTCGTAGTGCTCACTGTCTCATTGACAATCGCAAGATGCTGTAAATCATTCTTTTGATTCACGTCGTCAGGGCTGATTGGTTCAAAGTGCGTTGCACTGTGAACGGCGAGGCGTTAGGCCGTATAATAATTCGTCTCGGCAATATTAATGATTCTAGTATTTTCTGAAGCAGTTGCCATACTCGAGATACAGATCATGTCATAGGCGGTTTAACGTTAAGAAAGCCACCCATGTTTGGTTAATGGTCATACAGTGACGCATATTTGTCCATTTTCATTGAGATAAAATGTCACGTGACAACGGGATTTTGGCTGTCAAGGGGGTCTCAAGTAACCGAGGTCAGTGAAGAAACTCAACTGCTATCTCATTGTTGGGCCCTTAAGGCTCGGCACTGCATTAGCACACGCCCAATGAATCCTAGACATGCAGCATAGAGATGGGAGGAATTTACCCAAGCCATCTGGCCTGGCGCACAAACCCACCGCAACTCGCCGTAGCTGGTCTGGTCTGCTGGTCTGGTCTGGAACTTTGTTTCTGTCTGTCACGTAAATATTAATACCGGTTCTTATCCCTCCGATTTGAATTCCAGCACTAATTGGACATCTGTGTCTGATGGTGGGCCGACTAGGAGGTTTACGGTTGATGAGCACGATGATAAAGCGACATTTTGATTCGATAAATATTGACTTTTAGTTTCATGCAATCAATTTATTGAATATCATTATCAGCGCCACTCCTGACGACCCGCCCCTAAAATAGCGGAGGGGTGTTCGATCAGCCAAGCTCGGGCAAGAATATGACACATATAGGCCAAGATTGGTGTTCGTTTTCCGCCGCGGGGCACTACAAATCGTGGAATTGTTAGGATCGATATTAATGCATGGCTCGAAATGCTGGATGCTTCATGTTAGAAACATTGCAACTTGTGTTTTTGATTCAGAGGCAACCAGATCGGAAAAGAAATAAACACCGGGTCAGGAATATCTAAAACGAATTTAGTTGAAGACTTAACCAGACCCATCTGCTTCAACCGTTTCGCTCCTTTTAACCTTTTACCTTTGTGGACTCTCAACCTCAAACGTGTTTGTGATTCCTCACGCTTGCGTAAGCTGAGGCATGCGCAATACGACTAACGGGTTCATATTTGCATGGAGTCCCTATAACACATCACACCGTCTCAGTCTAGATCAGGTCCCGAAATGTCAGCAGAGATCCTGACGGATGTCAGGTCAAAGGTCAAACTACTAAATTAACCACAGCCACCACAACACGTCCCATGAATCTTCACCAGGGCCGTGCATCGACACGACACAATGTTCATCTCGATCCTTTTTTGTAACAAACAGTTTTAAATCACCGAGGGGGAATATATCTATAGCTGGATTCTCCCATGAATCTTTGCGAAACTTCACAGACGCGCCTGTTATTGGCTTTTTGCAACCCCCTTTTTTATTTTCAACTTCAGAAGACGGTTAGTTTACCATCACTCATTTGCCGGGTGTGATAATTATGTCTTGGCCCCCCTCGGCCGATCACAGCCGATGAAACCCTCAACACAAACAATTATGGTGAAATATATACCGGGCCTCTAAAAAATATGGTTCTGTTCTTCGTGATTCATTGTGCTTCAAATTGAAGGATCATCCACAGCCAAATGATGAACTTTTGTCCCGGGTCGGTGTAGACTAAACCGAGGTGACAAAGGTAGAAATATGAGCAACTTACCCTCCGCCATTTTGGTTCACGTGTACTGAACTACCTGACTTTTCTTTGACAAAACCCCAAAGTCAATATTCTTCGCCTGTTTTTTAGTGAAGTGGGATCCATAATGTAAGAGACATCAGCTGTCTGTTGTGGGTTTAGACATCTGAGGTCGTTTTTGCCCTTTTAGGGGTGTTTGAAACTTGCTCTGTGGTTTGATTAACAAAAGTTGACGTTTTACTCGTTTTCCCTTCCTAAAGAGGGGCGTTTTTAACTGCAGTTTTTGATAAAATTTTGGTAGTTATTTTATGGGCATGAAGAAGCCAAGCATCAATACGATGTTACTATAGGATGTTAATAGTTACACGGGTGTCGTACAATGGGATGGCGTGCCCTCATTTTACCGGACGCAAATAAGTACATTTTCGAGGGTAAATGTGAGGGAAGGGGTGAGGTTGATATGTAGCAACGAGAGAGATCAATCCTCTTTGATTAATTGAAGTCATGACAGCTTTAATAAACTGTTTATATACACGGCTGACCGTTTTGGTATTTTGATCCCCGGACCACGAACGTCAATCCGCGGGAATATGTCGGCTGTGACGTCACAGAAGGGGGCACACTGAATGGCATGGATTCTAGAGAGAAACAAGGAGGGGAATAGGTTCTCATGACAAAAGGGAATACTTATGAGGTGGGATGATAGAGGAGAAATCTTGTTGATAAACATCCACGATAAGGGTCACATGTCGCTTCGAGAGCACGGCATGCCGATGATGTAAGTCTGCCCATTGTGACGTCAGAAAAGATCTTGGTAGACACTGATGAGACATGATGGAAGTCTTGACTCCATGGACCATTGGTATGTTTGTGTTCTTGTTAGCATACATTTATAAGGTAAGATAGACAGACAGACAGAAGGACCGACAGAAAACAACACCCGGCGTTTTCGAGTTTCTGTTTTCTGGTTGTGATTATATCCTTCTACTCTACCATTAGGATCTCATATCAAAATCACATACTTAATGTAAAAATTGGGGCCGTATTGTATATTGAGATGCTGAAGACATCTCGAAGAGTTACAGTGGTGTAGAGAGCATAGAGTCCTCTCTGTTTCGTCAGAAGTAAGACCTTTTATGTTCACATGCTCTGTCCAAAAATGTCTGAAATTTTTAATTGAATGGCCATTGTAAAAACGCAATTAACGGATTGGGTATGACATAGTTAAGTTAACATCAGATTCTACGTAAAATATTGTGTTTCTTATTATTTTAAATTACGGAGCATGGACTGATTGCATGGGCCGGGCGGGAGGCGTAGGCTATACCGGTATATGATTTGACCACATCCGAAACCGGGTATGAATGAAGTTCCATGATGAAACATGTTCATCTTTCGTTTTAAGTCTGTTGCAATGAAGGGAATTTCCCCTTTTCTCTACTTTTAGAAATCCAGATCGGAGCTTTCAGTTTGGTTTTGCCGGGTCATTGGATAAAATAATGATTCCCAAGATAAAAGGAAGCATTGGAACAATGGAGGCGTGCAAGATTGCACTGTTCCCGTCTTGCCTTGCTTTATTTCTTCCTTAAAGTAGAAAGTAAAAAGTGAAGGTCACTTCAAAAACTGAAAGAAAATTTGTAATGGTTGTCACGACTCCAGAAAAGAAAAAGAAAAACAAAAACAAAAGATCATCAAACTAGAGGATTCGCAATCCAATAGCCATGTTATGAGTGTTGATGTTGCCTTGGTGACCGTTTTTATACTTTTGTTCATGCCGTGACAGCCGCTGCTTATACATTTTAAATTGCATCCTTTAACTTAGGTCTAAAAAATTAAAATTTAATTAATTAAAAACAAAAATCTATAAATATATATAAAAAAAACTTTCAATTCAGAAATACTTTCTCTTCTATGCAATAGCTACCTCCTGGTGACAAGCACAACCAAAATAAAGATAATCGAAAGAATTGCCGCTATTATCAAAATAGCTGCAACAATTTCAAGGAATTTACTGAGTTATGTGGAATGTTAATCGATTCTCCAAATGTGATTTTTTTTAAACAAAGATTTTAAATATTAAAACAAATATTTATTATAATATTATGCAGTAATTTAATTAATGGAAAGGGCGATGTGTCTTCTAATGCTTTCCGTGTCATAAATTGTGCCCACCATTCATATATATGGCTAAAAATATCTTGTTTCCCTACCTTTTGTGGTCAGTGATTTACACTCTGTTTTCTTCCGTAACGGGCTTTTTAGGGGTCCTAAATAGTTGTATTCTGTTTTCTGAAATAACGAGCTTTACACAAACAACACCTTTCCAAAACGTCAAACCATTGCGTGTACAACAACCCACAAAAGCTATCAAAAAAAGAAAAGGCCAGGGACCACAGATTTGTTGAAGACTAACGTCAACTAGTGATAAATCTCCTGCTTTTGGCTAATCAAAATAATACTTCAACTTGTTCATCGTCAACAACGTTTCCCGTTGATTGTTTTCCAGACCATTCTTTCTGCAATCGGTGAAGAAAGCTTAGTGAAAAAAAGAAAAGCGTTTGTACAGTGAAGTGAGGCTGATCCTTTCTTGAAAAGAAAAAAACAATACAGGCTTATATTCCTTTCTTTAAATTCAATATTATAAACTATATTTATATACTATATTTAATTAAGAATCTCATGTAAGGTATTTCTTGGGAAAGTTAATTGCACCATTGTTGTGGACTTGCATCATATCAGTGCATGTTGGAAGAGTTGGAAAGAAGTGTTTCCCCCCCCCATTATTAAAGAGCAAGGAACAGCTCTATGCATATATACACAACCAGATTTTGCTTTGTGGAGCGCCATGCTGTAATTAGTATTACTCATTATGCCGGCGTGAATAGAATAAAGTCCATGTGTACTTGGTGGTATTTTTTTATCCATCTTTTTATTTTGGCCGATGAAGAAAAACAAAAAGCAAATCAAACATTTAGACCTCTGATAGAGATACGTGTGTTGATAAAACGGGATACACTTTCAAATAATTATTGTCGGATTTCACTACAAAGCAATCGGTCGAAATACCAATAATGTAATGACAGTCAATAGTGAAAGCTAAAACGAACGGCATTGCTGATATCCGTCAGGACAACTAGTTCTCAATTCTGACCGTTTGTTTTTCGAGCGTAAGTTGGAAATCTCAGTAGGCATATATTTGTGAGTGCATAGTGAGGCAGTAATGGGTGAAACTCTGTTTCCGTGTTGCCATTTTTTTCACGAGGATCGGAGATAAGAAAAAAATCTTGCGTGGAATCCTTTCCGTAGTATCAGGCCCAAGGCGTGCGACCACACGTAAGATACGCCCTGCACTTCTTATTAGTGATCAAGAACTATTATTACCCAAAATGCCCAAGGCATGCACGGAGCACATGATGGTGTCTACGATGACAGCAGCATACATCCGCGGACCTGTCGACCCGATGATATCGGTCCGATTCCCCTCACCACATACCCCCTTGATCACGCCCCTCTGGGTCGCCAGTGCGGAGTTCAGAAATTAGATACTTTAAATAGGTGGCGCTTTCTTAGAGTAGGGCGTTGTGAAGGATGCAGGCCAGTAAGTAGGCCCGAAATGCCTACTCCGGCCAAATTACGATTTGCATGCCCTCAAACTCTCCAACTAGACGATCGCAGTGAACTTCAGAATTACGATTAGGTAAAAAAGAAATACAATGATAGGCAAGGAAACACGTCAGGTTTTCTGTTCCTTAAAGCCAGGTATCCGTAATAAATAACATCTGTCAACGTTGTGCTTCTAGATTATTGTGTACATGTCGTTTCTATGATGATAATGAGTCCGGATCAGTACCTGGAAATTCGATGAAAAAGTTGTTCTGCATTTAATTTCAAATCCTTCTTTCAATTTAGACGTCTGGAGAGAAGAGGCCACGGCGGTTCAAGTATATAAAACCCGGACATGTTTAAACACGGAACAAAACAATTGAAAAAATAAAATGAAAACATGGCTGGATCCAGCAGCTGCTGTACGGGCCGGTGAAACATATATCGAGATGTGCCAAATGAAAAAAAAACTAAGTTGATTTCTAATGGACATTTTCGTAGCAAAAAGCTGTGACACATAATATAACAATATCACACTCGAATTCAAAATTTTAGGATCAATTAGTAAAAGTGTGAACCCTTGTCATATTGCAGCTGTTTCAAATCATCAGGCTAGGATGTGTTTCATACCGATTGCTAAAGAATACCAGATGTCGAGCCTAAAACCATAAGACCTACTTACGAGCGAGAATTTTATTTTTGACTTTTCCCGAATTAAGCCAGAGGGCAGAACCGTGCTATTCGGAGTTGAAATGAGGACATATCGCGATCTTGGCACGAAGAGGGGCAGGAAAAAAAGCCCTCTCCTCAGCGAAACTCGGGGTTGCATCCTAGCCCGGGGCGACGTGTCAGCTATAGCCGGGTAACTGCCGGGGCCTTCAGTCCTTTTACACCTGTCCACGGAGTTAACCCCACCTATTGTTCCGATGATAGCCGCCAAATGCCCGCGGGGACGCCGGGAAGCCAAGGTGTTGAAATGACCGGACAAAAAGGAGTCAGGCGCCGGCCAGGTACGGGGCACGGGATAGGGCCTGGCTCGTTAAAAGACAAAAAAAAGAGAGTTAGGAAGAGAAAAAGGCGCTGGATAAAAGTCCCAAGTGCATCGCGTGAGCAGCCGCGAGACAGACAGCCAGTTACAGTGTATATGCTTTTATCTCAGGGTCCCTAGTGACGAACAGAAGGACATGGCTTACATAAAGCAACACTCTGTTACCGATAATAGATGTAGAAACAAATTCATGTTCACCCCATCAGAAAAAAAACAAGTCTTGCTTACACTTGAAACAATGAATCCTGCCTCATTTCTCCTTTGTATCATTCAATGCTTTTTTTGTGTTTAAACTCCAAGCTTAAGACTTCAAACTCCAATGCTTCTTGAATGGAGTATTACTTCCTTTCTGTGCTCTTTCTGCAAAGATCAGTCGAGGGATGTGAATGCAATTTTCTTGAAAAAGCTCCACGAACGAAATGGATGTTATTGTGTCTTGCCTAACGCAATGGTTACTTGGCCTGTGTCAGGCCGCTGTGATAATTGCTTTCCTGTCTCAGTGGTAACTTAGCACCGGTCATCTGCGGACAGTAGCTCAGCCCTGGACGCTTTATTAGAGAATAGCTTTAAAAAAAAAGGAATATTGATCTGGAACCTCTTTAAAAAATAAATGCACATCGGAGGCTTGTTCACGTCCATGACCGCTTTTTTGAAAGTGCGAGGGCCCCTTGGTGGTATGGGTGTAGTCATTGCTTGCCTCCACGACGTTTTTACGCCCGGCCCCTGCCGTCAACAATCGTTCCCCCGTCCCGAAGAAGCTTAGGCCGATACTCGACCACTAGGGCACGGCCGTTAGTTCATCCACGAGAGGAGAGAAGAGCGAGAGAACCTGAAGGGCAATAACCGGGGGAAAGATCCCCCGGGACATGTGCGATTGTCTTCTTTTTTTCTGGCCGGCACGTACGAGGGGGGAACAGTCTCCCTACTCCTTGAATATCACTTCATTATTCATAATACTCCACTCTGCTGTTAGCTTTTCTTCCCATGCCCTAGCCCTGAGTAACCCGTGTTTGTGCAATATTTGTGTGCCTAGCGTCAATATTGGGGCTATAATGTAGCCACGACCGCATCCACGCACTCGTAGTGCGATCCTAGTCCGCCATTTTGGTTCGTTTATTCACTATAAAAACACCGTAAAGTTCAAGTTTATCTTATTTCCCCCCTCTTTTTGGCTTCATTGGGTCGAAATTGTTGCTCGTGCATTATAAGTTGGTGATACTGTGTCTTTAGGGTAGTTTTAAGTTTTTGACACAAGCAATAAATAAGCTTAGACCAATTTATTTTGCAATCTCATACAGGTACAAGGATTCATCTGGGTTATGGATGTTTCATCTTGTTGGAGAAGGACGGTGTTGCCGTTTTTGATTTGGTTGATAAAACATCCGCGGAGAATAAAATGCATTGGATATAAGATTACTTGGTGAGTTTCGGTTTTGTGTTTTCCTTCTTGCTGAGATGCTTTCTTTTATGATTCTCGAGTTAGCTCCTTGTTTGTATTGGATGAGTGCGAATATTGTCATGGTTTATCACTCTCTTCTTTGTACAAACATTTGTGGAGTTTCGGGTCATAGACATACATGTATATGAATGTTAGTTCTGATCGCATGTGTAATAGTTTAATATCAATTGGAAAGAATATCTCGGAGAAGGTTACAATAATAATACAAACTGAGTTGAGATCATGTTCATGTTGAAAGTTTTGATAATTCTACTCTGGATCGAGTAAATCTGAACTAATAATCATACTGCTATTATAATTTTATTGTTTCATCCATTGTACAACCTCCACATTACATTTTGTCTGGAAGATTAGTGCAGGTTTTAAATGTGATACTATCACAAAATGTACCAACATTATTAAAAAACAACGCAATGTATTTTAAATCGGCTTCCGATTGCAGAGAGTGATGGAAATGTCGCTCGCCACTTCATGACACTCTGCAAGCTTCGCGCAAACACTTTGCTTTTCCCGATTCTTATTTTTTCTTTCGATTTCTGCCAACGAAATATAGATCTCGAGTATAATTTCCAGGGTACGACATGACCTCCTTTGGGGGGGGGGGGGGGCTGGTTACAGCTCACAAGTCTGCAGGAAAAGGTGTGAAGAGAACGACTAGACGGGTTAGGCGTTACGTGTTTTTGTAATTACACGAGTGAGCGCCAGCTACCGCCAATACACCCCCAAAATATTCCCCTGATAAGTGAGGTCAATAGTTAACCTCATAGCATAGTTCATCAAGCGTCGTTGTCCTCGATTCGCCGAGCTGGCAGAAGCCTTGTAGCGGATTGATTTCAGAAGCTCACTAATGTGAGAAAAATAAAGATGTACAATCATGCAGGCAGACGGACGAACGAACGAACGGACGAACGAATTATAGCCGTGTCTGACCTCATTGCAATATAACGCGGTAGAGCATGTTATTATTTGATCACTTTTTCCCGTCCATGTTCGGATGTTTAAAGATTTGAAGTCGATTACTTTATTTCAGCGCACACAAACCAGGCTTGAGCAAGACTTGTACGCGAGTCCTCAAACCTCGAGTCCGAGTCCGAGTCTGAGTCATTTAGGTCGAGTCCGAGTCCGAGTAACGGGTCATTTAGGTCAAGTCCGAGTCCGAGTAACGGGTCATTTAGGTCGAGTCCGAGTCCGAGTAACGGGTCATTTAGGTCGAGTCCGAGTCCGAGTAACAGGTCATTTAGGTCGAGTCCGAGTCCGAGTAACGGGTCATTTAGGTTGAGTCCGAGTCCGAGTAACAGGTCATTTAGGTCGAGTCCGAGTCCGAGTCATATGTCACTTAAAAAAATCAATTATAAAAAGGCACAAAAAGCTCATCAGAAGGCCTACGTGATTTGAAGTCGATTTCTAGAAGAGGCACTTTGTTTTCTTGGGACATTATGTAAGTAGAGAGTGGCATTATAGGCAGCAAGGCGCGCATCGATTTGCATCATAGCCTACTTCTATGACACACACATACCTTAAAGTAATTAAAAAAAAAATGCGGTAAAAATGTTCAAAATGTCCGTGCGGTTTCGGCCTTGAACAAAGCTTCTTTACACTTCTAAAAACTGAAACCGTACTATAAAAATACAAAAAAAAAGGCCGGGAAGAAACACGAAGAGAATATTGACACTAAAGGCTGCCGCCTTGAATTTACTTTCGCCTTCACCGCAATCGATGTCTTTATGTGTCAAAAATTGAAAGATTTTATTTGATGTCTGAACTTTCGATGCGGTACAATTGGAGGACGGGACTGGATTTGTAAAAACCCCTTGGTACTCCCTGAATTCATTGGTAACCAGACACTGAACTAATTGTCACAACTGTAGGAATACCAGTATGTACATTCAAGTTGTCCATGGTTCGGAGACCTCGTCGGTATGATCGTGATTGCTCAGGTGCGTTTTGATACCATTTGGTTGTTTTTGTTTGGGGTTTCGTTGATGTTACATATACCTGTGTTTTACTTTTGGTTTGTAATTGACCATTGTCTTCATTTTTACATTTTAAAATTTTTGAAAGCGTCAAAATAATTAATTTTGTTTATTCTTCAACGCGAACATCTTTCAATTTGATACTCTTTTTTTTTTTAGAAGCTTTGCCTCATTTTGCGTTTGGCATTGTGAGAAAAGATTACATCGCACAATATGACAAAGTTGTAATTCGCAGAGATTGAGCAATATCGGTGGAGCTAAATCCGCAAATTCACTTTTAGCATTTTTTTTTAGCAATTGTAGCATTTTTTCAGGATCTACAGACAGTAGTTTTTGCCGTCACTACAAGATTGTTGTTGTTGTGCATCAGCGGGCGCTCACTGCTGCCATCAAATTAGGAGACAAACCGCTTTTCTGGCCGCTAATAAATCCTGCCATCTCTGCCGCCGCATGACGCTAATCCCTTCATTTTGAAACAGATTAAAATGTGATCAAAATTCCCATGAAATCTAATCCCATCTTGAGGATTATCGGTCATGCCTATAATCGGCTGCAGGACCGAGCAAGGAGCTATCTTCTTGATTTGATGATGAGGAAGAAGGTTCTATAACAGAATGTTCGTTTTGGCAGACATGGGGATGCAAAAAGCCCTGGAAATAAAACAATTTCTGGGTTTTCTTTTTTTTTTTTTGGGGGGGGGAATGAGGTTTTGTCTTTTTTAGAATTTGCTAAATTTTTCTTTAAGTGTGCTAAAGGGAAGTGTATTTGCTTTTATATCATTTCTTTGAGAGGGGAACCGTTAGGTTTCAATTCTACAGAATTTTTTTCTTCGAATTTGGTTATTGGGGCATAAACAATAAATACACGCAGACATAGGCCTACACAATGACAAAGACCATGGAACAAAGAAGAGAAAAACATAGAAAACATATCAGGGGAAACTGAAGTAAAAGAGAGAAACCACAAGCAGGAAGGAACTGGCTAATACTAAACACAGGCTTCTAAGTATAGATTGCATTGGCCGATTAAATACTTGTCTTAATAGCCTCATTCTTATCTTGAATACGCAATTTCCTTAATTAATACCATCAAATGACTAAGAATTTAAAATCTGTGCTCACTCTTTAGCACCGTGCTGAAATCGTATTGCACCGTGTCATAACGAAGCTGTTCTGCGCATGCACGGTCGCAAGGAACTGCTCCGACGAAAAACAAAACAACGTTGGAAGGATTGTGCGCACGCTTGGATAAAAACATACGACAGCGCCCAATACGATCGGTCACTATCTGACATCAATTTGACGGACCATTCCCTGACCTTGATGTGCGGATTGCGTGGATTAAAATAAGAAATCCCGCATCAGGTTTATAACGTTATAAGCCAAAGCACTACCTCCGCCTACTACCATCAAGATAATTAAACATGGCCATTGACAATAATTACACGTGCCACTTTCGTCATGATCGGGTCGTCCACAATCGAGAACAAAGACAAACCGGCTTGGATTATATCGTTTGGAAAGTTGAAAGCGAGTCTGATTTAATACTTTAAAGACAAGACGTGAAGTTTGTCGCACAATTTATGACTTTTTTTATTCTGACGTCTAGTTCAATAACATTTTTTTGAAGAAAGGAAGGATTAATTTAGCTGCCATCTGGAGCAATTGTTCATGTATTGTCGCTGGGTGCTCACCAATTATTATACAGTACATTGGCGCCTTTAAACTGTCATTGCTTCAATTAAGTTGGACCCCTATGGTCGTGAATTTGTTTATAGACAATGTAGTTTTTGAGTTAAGTCAAATTTGATAATTGCATTAATAGTGATACCGCAAGACAGTGTTGCGCAAGTTCAGTTTGTCTAAATCACGATTATTCATTAAGGCATAGGTGCCATCCTGTAATGTGACACTCAGAACGCCCTCTATCGGTGGAAACGGCATGAAGTCAATGGGTATTTATTATGTTCAACATTTCTGATAAGGGGAACATATATATTCAATTAAACGACTGTATCTTAGATGGGTCATTTTAAAAATTATATTTACTGGTTTCAATACTGTCAGCGTAACGGCAGGAAGGTCAAATCGTTGTCTGGCGCCGTCATCTATTTGTTTTTCAGAATTAAACAGGACGGCACCGCTTGACATTGAAACGGTGGAACGTCTGGGGAGAAACGTATAATGCCATGCTCAATACTTTGATATATAAGCAAGGTTGAGATTTCTTCGATTTAAATTAAAAGATATTAAGTTTCATACAAAATTTCCTGCACTTCATCTGTTTGTAACAGCTTGATTGCCGCAACGGGGCGCAATAAAACGTGTATATGAAACTTCATTTCGACACGGACATTGGCGATTTTATCTTTGTACAATTATCATCAACTTTGGATGATCTATAAATTAATTATCCTGCAACGATATAACAGTATACTTTTCATAAAGAAATGTCTTACATTGTGAGGCACGTATCATAGTAATGGGAGATCATCTTAAGTGTCATATTGATACTCACGAAATGCTCAGATCGACTGATGTCGGTTCTATTTACATGTAATGCCTGCTCTTATACAACACTTTCAAGATCTTATCTAATCATCGACAAGGGGAAAGACAGAAATCAGAAACTTCATTAAATAGTGATGGCTTGTCCGGTGTTCTATTTCCTCCTTGTTATGTCTTTTGAAATCAATCCGGCTAAGAAATGTATCCCGTCTGGTGCCACCTGCCCGGCCTGATATGAGACCCATCTACCGTCGACCTGGCTGCCGTGTGACCGCGCTGTCTGCTCGCCGAGTCACGGAGACGTTGTGTCACTAAAACCCCGTCGGTGTATCGGTAGCAACTTGGAACGTTAGAGAGAGGGAGAGATGAGAAAATGAAATAAATTGCAGCATATGGAAATGTGTCGTTGCATTAATACTCCCATATAGCGCTGGTCCGCTTTGAGACGTTTATATTCGGTCATGATGTCTTTTTTTCTGCGCAGTCTGTATCATTCCACGTATACCTTCCTCGGTTACATTATCCGTCCATGGCACCGACTTTGCCTCCGGGGCTCAGCCCGTACCGATTTCCAGTCATATTAAGTGGCCGTATATATAACTCCTTTCCCTACCATATTGTATAACCGTTATCATCTCTGAAGTCGCATTTGGTGAGGTTTTCCCCTTCTATATTATAGTGAGAGGCTGTGTTATGATTTGATGAAATATTGATCCGGCGCATGGGAGGGACATAGAACCCATGCTGTCATTTTTTCTGTACAAGGACATTAAGTAGGAGATACAATGTCCTTTTTCTTCCAGAGAGAGGAACTATTCAATAATTGAAAGGTTATAATTAGTGCCGTTTGTGGGATTCAGTTTCAGACCAGGCAGGAGAGTACATAATAGTTGGAGCTGGATTTTCTGTTCGTTCGCGAATGTTTGGGATATGTCTACTATTTCCCCATCAGCATTGTTGTTTTTTACAATAAACAAAATTGCATTAATTAGATGGTCCTTATCCTGTAATGCCCAGCAAATGAATATCTTTCCTAATGATCACTGGTATCATGAATTAAAACCCCTGTTTTTCTAAGTTAACACTGAAAATGTGTTTTATTTAACGTTGTATAGCCTGATTAGTGCTTCAATCACTGCAGTAATCGGGTTGGAATTATCACTCGATGCATCACTATTGCGTAATGTTTCCCTTTTTTGCAATAAGGGAGAAAATAGTCCCCAGTGATATCAACAAAATTGCGATTTTTTATGAGAGGTGTGCCGTTATTCAAGGAGCATTTGTTCTCATTTTGTGTTTTATGAAAGGTTCAGTTTGCACGTCTAGGCCTACGTATGAGATCTGTACCTAGATAGACTTAACTGCATGAACACAGAGAGACGTCATCGAATCTTCAGTGGTGTCCTATGAACATTGGACTTACATGAAATCCGGCCTTTTTAACATAATATGAATCCCACATCATATCTCGTGCATGCTTGCGTTTTCTCATTGCATATCTGATCACCAACATGCGAATAATAGCGCAGCAAGGTATTTGGTCGGTTTTTCACGGAGTCCATATTTTGCACTACTAGAACCGCCACAGGTCGCGTCTAATCAACCCCGTTACGTCATCAGATTAGCGGAGTGAAGAACGGGGTCACACGTTTCAAAAGATTTAGAAGTTTGATCAGAATTGTGACGCCTTGTAACTTTGTCGTATATAGACGGCCCCATGGCGTATATGGACGGCCCAAGAACACGAATCCCGGTATAAGTTCAGCGCCCTAGAAACAGGCTGTACCAGAAAAAAATAGAGAGCGATTGACACACGTACGCGTGCGCGGGCCTTGCGATTATGCAGGACGTAGCTTTGAGTTGACAAAAGTAGCCTAAGCTGTCCGCAAACAGACGACAAAAGCCCGCCTTTTTTGGTGACCAAAGTTGGCACTATAATCTACTGCACAACCGTCTGCGCGTGTCACAGCGGTTCGGATGACATTTGCAGAAATGTCAGTCACCTTCAGTAAGGTAGAGAGATGGTTGGTTGTTCGCAAGTAACCTCCCTGGAAGAAAACCGTCCATCAGTATGGTTGAGAAAATGAAAGATGAAAAAAAAAAAAATCAGTAAAAATAAACTTACACAATACAAGACGACACCATGCCATGGAACCATGGAAACATTTGGCATTTCTGTAAACATTTCTTACAATTGAATACTTAATCAACACACAATGTTCACTGTTATTTCCTCAGCAGCTTTTAGCCATTCCAATCTTTCAATCTTTTTGTCCTTCCCTAAATACCATGGCAATACCCGTATTCCTCCCTGCCCCCGCTCCCTCCCATCTGACATCTTCGTTTACCGAGCAGTTGTGGCCACATTTCCTGTTCGATTGTATGAGTCAAGAAACAACAATCCGACTGAAGGTCGAGCCCCCCCCCCCTTTCCTCCTCGTCTTGCCTCCTTACTTCCCCGGCCTGCTGCAGCCACATCTCACAAGGGAGTGAGATTAAAACTCCGGCAAAACCGTTCTCCAAGAGCAAAAAAAGGAAGCAAATAGACGGGATGCCGAGTGAGAAAAGCGCGATAGCTCCTGGAAAATAACCGGCCACTTTTCTACCCGTATATTGGTATTTTCCTGCACTTTGTTCGCCTAAGAATAACCGACAGAAATAGAAAGAGTCGAATTCCCTCAAGGGGTTTTCTCCAGCATGGAAATGCCTGCAGCTCAGCCAGCTGCTGGTTATCGCCGAGAAGGAAAAAAATAGAATGAAGGCAGGATAAAAATGAAACGCCAAGCAAACAGCCGTGGTGTACACCGCGATTATTGTACGCTAGGCTAAACGCATTGTGTGCAGTAAAGCGCTGGAACCCCAGCAATGGGGCTCACTGCACGAGACGCAACCCTAAGTGTTTTTCTTTTCCTCTTTTTCTATTTTCATAAACTCCGCGCCACAACAGCCCCCATAGTTTACCCATTCAGAGTAAATTTCAATTTTGTTTTGCCCCTTTCTTTTCTCCCGTTCCTACCAGGTATCCCGTTTCGATCCCGACTAGTCCCTAGTGTAGTATAGACGGACGGCCGCGTTGTAATTGAAAAGAGAAAAATCGTAGGGGAAAATTTCGGCCCAAATCTCGTGTTTAGTGCCCTTGTTGATGCATGTGACTGCCACATTATTACGGTCACCGTTTTGTTCATCTGAGTCGTATATTTTGCCTCCATAGACAGCCCGGACCAGACACCTGCAAGGCAGTCGTCAAGCGGGTCTCTTGATCCCAACTTTGAGCGATCGGGACGGGTCTAAGAGGTGAGTCCCAAACCTCTGTAATTTCTCTTCCCAACCCCTCCCACCGGCCCGTCCTTTTTTTTTTTTTTACCCCAAACCACGGAGGCTGTTTAGATTGAACCCCAGAGTGCTGACAGGTAGGCATCGGCTTTTTATGCTGAACTCTCTTGACCAGAAGTTACATCGCAAATTATGACTGAAGGTTAGTTTCCGCGATTCCATATTCACGACTAAACAATTAACTTGCTGTTTCAGTCTTTGAATTACAGTGCACTCACTTTGTTGCATGTTATACCACACTTTTTCATAACCAAAGATAAAACCTGAAATTAATATAGATTAATAAGTATTGAAAAAAAAAGGAAAATCAGGTTGACAATAATTATACATTTTATCGGTAAATAACCGTTTTTGGTTAATGATAAGATGTAGTAGTCATAGGGATAACAGGTTTGATGACCAGTTTATTCATATCACGCTCTCATACTGTGCCGAATGCGTGAACTCAGTTAAGGCAGATTGGAATGAGATTCCATACACATTTATAGAACTGGGCTGGATGCGAATCGGCTATAAGACACACACGGCTCAAATCAAGCTGTCGTTCAACACTAAATCTCCTAAGGGGAATCTCAAATTTATTTCAACTTGTAGTAATCATAATTGCCAGTGATTGAACAGAAAGCTACATATGAATATATCCAGATCATTGAGCTATAAGCACCGCTAACCTTTTGGAAATTCAAATGCTCATCTCTTGAAGAAAATGTATGTCTGAATATATATGTCTGAATTATCATGTATGTTCATGATAATCAAGACTTGAGTGGAAATGGGGATGGAAACACATTATTTTTTAATGAAAGTAATATTTGGTCAAGTTTTTGTTTACAATTTGCTTACATATTAAACGAGTCCACGCTTACACGTTCTCCCGTTTCAGCCTTGTGTTTTCTCCCGGCCCGAGATTGATACCGGGGAAAAAAAATCGCCGCGGCCCGCCCGGCTGACGCGGCCGCGCTAGCCCGGTCTTTTCAAGGGGGAGAACTGCGACGGACAAGGGGGAGAAATTACTTCTGGTCGGTTGGCTCCGTAGCTCGCCAAGCGTCAATTAGCCCCACTACAGCACGAGCACCTTGACCAGGTGGGGGCTGACGCTCACATCAGCCCCACGGTGCGAGCCCTGACGAACCGGTCCTAATGAAATCACTCTCGGAGTAGCAAAGCAAAAACGTCGGTGAGCGAGAGCAGCGTTTGTCATAAAAAAAAAGAAAGAAAGAAAGAAAAGGACTTGAGTTGCCGTGCGTAACCCGCAGGATTTGGCGCTGAATGAACCCAGGCAGGCGTGATAAAAGCACCAGAATTGTATTATCTACCGATCATGCATTCGTCATAAATGGTTGCCTTCTTTAATTTCCGCGATTTAGTCTCAGCAATTCTGTCTTCGATGAAATCAATTTCCATCAAAAACCCGGCTGGATGTAAAAAAAGACAAACTTATTCGTTATTCGTGTTCTAAAAAATAGTAGTGAGTTATAGTCTGTTTTTCTTCTTTAAAGTTTGTATCTGAAATCTTAAAAAAAAAAAAAAATCAAAATATTAAAAATAAAACGTTACTTTCTATTAACAAAATAAGGCTCAAGTCTGATATTTAGACTTGTTTAACGCTCATCACAAGAATGGCAATATGTAGATAAAAAACATTTTTTTAAAATAATGTCATGGAACAAAATGGTTCAACTAATTAGAGCATGTTAAACAACGCGTAATAGACCTTTATCATGCTGCCACCATTCCAGTCATGCTCCCTATATACCATAACAGTACCGAATGATATTATTTGTTGAGCAAAAAGGAATCAGACTATTTTTCCTTCCGGCCTCGCTTTGGTTACATTGATTTGAATGGGAAAAATCAAGATGGCCGCAACATGACAATAGTCTATGTTCATCGCTACTTAGTCACGCGCAGTTTACATATAAATGTAACTTAATTGGAACAGGCGATTTAACACGAATGCGCGTAGCGCTGAACCCAACAATAGGATCACAAAACCACAAGCAAACACTTCCAATAATACATCCAAATTGTTCATGTGACATAAATATCGAAATAAGTTTAAAATGTTTGTATTTAAATATTTCCATTCAAGTTCAGACATGTGTTTGTGGTCTATAATACCTTGCCCGAGTGGACTCTGTTTAGTCTGGGTTCTGACAGAAGATCCAGCCAATTATCAAATTGGCATCACATTAATACTAACTGGTACCCGCGGCCTGACACACCAGGCTAATTCGATCTGACCTTTATATAACTGAGTGGTGGGTTATATGTTGGCCGGGTCAAGGTGCGGGGTTACCAGTGCCTTGTATTAGTTGTAATGTTCAATTGTCCGCAACAAATTTGCCTGGATTTAGGGCTTGTGCTGTAATTGGTATTTTGATTGACAAGCAGTTGACAAGCATGGTCAGCCCTTCAAGCTGTCGATGTAACGTAGTTTGGTGTGAATAATATTAAAGTATAACACACACCTTCGTGGTTGAACACACCTTTGTAGTTGGTCAGATTATGGTTTTTTTTAGCCCATGGTTTGAAAATATTTGTAACATTATTGTCACATCTAAATTCTCAAGTTTGACGAATATTTGAGGGCAGTCTATCATATTGCTTTCAGTCACAGATATTATCGCTAGCGTATATTTATTGTTCTAGTTGCCGATTGGTTTTGTGCGTTAATTTTCCAAATAACATCAGCTACTCAAAACCTTAAAAAGTATTTTTTGTTTTTTATTTTTCACTTTGACGGTTCTGAACAAGTCTTCAATTTTCAAATTCTATTTTATTGCAAGTGACAAGTTTAAGTATGTTGTTTTGATACAATACATAAATAAGAAAAAATAGATGGCTTAACGTTTCGATCGCAGACCTAATGTTTTGATCTCGAAGAAAACTTTCATCCCACAAAAGCTAGAAGGGAGAAGAAAAAAAGAATAGTTACCTTGGTTTAAAAAAGCAAGTCAGTCAGATTGATTTATAGGTCAGGTTAGACCCATATTGTTAGGGTAATTTATGCAAACAATTGTGCGCGTGACTAAAATGCATGTTTGCACGGCCACGATTTTGGAGTCTAGAATCCTGACTTTTCTAAACGTATACAATTTTATGCGCTATAGAGAAAACTCCACATTGACACCACTGGCATTCTGGTCGAGTTTAGCTTCTTCAGTTTTTATTTGAGTTTCTCCCGCTTCTCGAATAAATCTTTCAACCCACAAAATTAAAGAAAAGAAAAGAAAGAAAGAAAAAGTGATCTTGGTTTTAGAAATACCACGAATTCAGTTAAATTGCTTCATCGGTAAGGTTACATCTAAAGCCGTGTATTTCGAATCATTTTTTTTTGGAAACGGACCTTGGTAAAGGAAAGATGATATAGGAATAGGCTAGCGGTCTAATGGGCTGGACATTTTCAGATCACTAATCAAATGAACTAACATTTCCGTTTACCAACAGTGACTCCGAAGGAATATGTATCTCACCCATGCAACCTTGCATTGCCACAGTAACATTATTAAAGCACGTTTAAAACAAGATATTAAGAGTAAATCCTGATACATGTACACAGGTTCCGAAATCGTTGTTTATAGTCCCACTGTGTTCCATGAACTTGACAAACTTTTCAATCAAAATTATTTTTGAGGTTAGGATAACATGCAACATTTCCTGTTTTTTTAGTCGACCGGGTTAAGCCAAGTAAATGCTATCATCGCGCACACATTGATATGTTTTTAATTAAACTATTATTAATAATACGCCATATGGCGTTAGCATATTATGCTTGTATTATGCTTGTGTGTGGGAGTCGACTTCGAGTGGAGCAGGTGCAAGTAGAAAAACACATTCGGTTTGTTTCAAAGCTTGAAAGTTATCGGATATCACAGGTAGCATTATTATTATTTAAACTTTTGAGCTATCTATTTTATCCTCCATGCTTAAAGCATTTTAAAGGTTTCGTAATGCTGTTGTAAAACCTTTTTATTACCTTTAAAACCAACTGAAAATTGAAAATCCATGAATATGAATCTCACTGTCAACAACTTATATTCGGAAAGGAAGTGGAAATCTGAAGTTTGAGGTTTGATCTGATAAGTACTCAACTTCAGCCCAGGAAGGACGTCTACAGTCGACGTATCAGTGAAGGCAGATCGTCCGTCCATTTCTCCCATTAGTATAGTGCCTTGCCCCCGGCTATATCTAGTAGTCCCCCACTACAAAATTCTGCTCTCAATAACTCTATAGGTTTTTTTTTTACATCATCACCCGGTTCTCCTGTACTCTAGCACCACAGATTGAGAAAATTAAGCAGTATTTGTTTTAGATCATATAGAGGCTCTTCGAAGGCGATATTAGCAAACCCGGCGGCGGTGACAATTTTAAAGAAAAGATGGTTGTTCTTTGCAATTAAACAAATCAAGATCTATATAGGAGTGTGTGAAAAATGTGTAACTCGTCACCGCCTGTATGCAGGTCAGGACCGATTTATTTTTTGAGTACTTATTATTTTTGGGTCATAATTGCCCGTTGATGGAGCAAGATTTTTTTAAAAAGTGTTTCCTCGTCCCGTCCGTCTTAATAAAGCAGCAAAATCGATTTCTAGTAAAAGTTAACAGTACGAAACAATGATATCTATTTTTTTCTTCTGATTTTAATGGTCATGTTCTTGTTCATGTGTTAAAAGTAGTGAAGTGGTATTTCTGTTTGCTTGCGAGTTTTCTATTAAGCTGTTGTTACATTTGTCAAACTCGCCTTTGTCAATTCAAAACCTGACCAAGCCATTTCGCTGCTTATTGTAAGTGCGTCGTTTGTTTTGGTGATGCAAAACTTATCCAGTCCATGAATTCAGACGTTATTGGAATCGGAAGTTCATCTCTCCAATGCGGTTTGGGATTTTTGAGAGGTTTGTGGCGACTTTTTCTTGCGACGTTTTCAACCTTATCGAAATAGGAATCTATGTCCCTCGAGGAGTAGATAATAGGTTCCTTAGTTTAAATCTCGGGTTGTATTTACCTACGGCGCCAAGAACTGGCCGGTTAGAAGTCGCCAGCTAGACAGTGAGACGTGGGGGCAAGGGCGTTCCTACTAGTACCCGTGCTTTCTGCGCTGACCCCCGGCCGATACTGACCCTAGCTCCCACTATTTACCTTGCCCTCAAATTATTCATAGGACATTAAGTTTTGTCGGCGATGTTGTTTACGGAGCTTGTTTTGTGCGCTGTTTGAAATGTTGTGTCCCGTCATTGCTTCTCTGCTTTGCCAATTAAAAGTTGGAAATCGTTTTTTTTTGGTGTGGTAGAAGTGAACGATTTGTGGCAATCCACACATTTTTGGACGGAACTCGGGTGTTATTTGAACTCTGTCTTACCCCAGAACTCTGTCTTTCCCAATTTTAATTACATTTTAATTAATATCATTTGTCCCTGGACTTTCACGGAAAAATAGGTTTTAATCGATTCGGCATACCATTTCCACGGAGGACGTAGATTTATTTTGGAAACAATAATATAGAATGCGACCTTCGAGGAACGTCCAAGACAGTTTGATGGCGTGAAATGTTTCGACTGAAATGTACAAGTGACGGAAAATGGTAATTTAAACTCTCATAAATACCCTCACAAAATATCATCATAAATCGATTCTTAGACCGCACTTGCCACACTTCACGCCACGGTGGCCCTGTAATGGGTAGTGCACCAATCAACATTTAACAGTATTGCAGTAAAGTCCCAGTCTTAGCCGTTAAAAACCGTTTATTGTTTACCAATCCCCCGAACATTAATGCCGTGCAATATGTTCGCTGTATATCTCTTTCACGGTCGGCCACTTATCGCTATACCGCGCCTCGACATCCTGCGTGTACATTTCACATGAATGCTCTTTGAAATAGTCGAAATCCTTGGGCAGAAAAGGGGAAGAAGCAGGTTGGCATAAAATGTGACGGCACCAGCATGTTTTCCTCCATCAATATGAAGACAGGAAAAAAGACAGAGAAAGAGTGGTCTTAAATTTCGCCTGGATGAGTCAGCCGCGTAGAAGCCTCACTCGATGCAGTCATTTCCAGCCATCATTGTGAGGGTATGCCCGTGTTGTTTGTAGGCGCGATGACACGTAGCAAAGAGAGGTATCAGACTATCACTCGTTCCTTTTTGATATATTGCGCCACACATTTTTGTCATTGTGAGGATTGATTTGAAATTTAGCATTTCTTGTCCCGGTGTTAATATCATGTAGGAATCTGAGAGATTTACAGTTAAAAGTTGCCCAGTTTGCTAATATTGTTGTCGTTTTCGGTCTTAATTCCTAATCATTGCATCTGAATAGTTAAGACCTAATCTTCCTAAGTCAATCAATCAAGATTGAATAAAATACACGTTCAAATTAGGTTTCTTACATTACAGTTTACCCTTTCTTTTTACTGTGTATTTAAAAAAAAACAAGTGAAGCAAATAACGATTGATACTACAAATTATACAGTCAATGTTTGGCTTCTGTTATGAACTGTTATGAATTTCGGAATTAATTACTGGGCTGGTATCGTGTTCTATAAACGACTGTTCACACTGTTTAATATTTGTTTTTGTAATAATTGACATAGAAATATCATAATACATACAGTCAAACAAACACAGTTGTCATCGGATAACCCTATACCAACTCTAGAACAAGACAAAATAACCAGCAACTTCCATAATTGTAGTATTGTGCAGTTCAAGGTCGGGTTGTGTTTTGAAAGATGCCATTACGTGCCTGATACGTTTGTCAGTCTAACTTGACACTGACTCTTCAAGAGCTCATTAAGTTTATACACGCAATGGTTTTTGTTCTATTCGTATAGTGCTAGTCGCGTATTAACAGTTTCGATCAGGCACTGATCACGTGGATAGGCCTATGGAAATGGCCCATTTTTCAACGCGACTGTTAATAGATATTGACTGTCTTTCTAAATGTTTAACAATTTTTCTTCATTCTAGATGCAACTTTGTTGTCCGTTTTTTCTTTATTCTTTCATTTTCTTTTTTACTGACCCAACAGAGCCTTCCTCAAAATGTATTTTCCAGTCTGGTTCCCTGCCTCTCAAGCACGAACACTCTTGTAACACATTGCTCTTATGATAAGTATCTTGGACTGTTGTGGTTCAAACTCAACCAGTGCACTGGATGGAGCATGGTTCCTTGCTCCAGTCTACCGTCATGAGGAGTGGTGAGATGACTGTAACCATTAGTTTCCAAGTTGAAGCCACGGATGTCTGGGACTGACTAACTGGTCTGATTGATGAGTGAGGGGAAAGCCGCACCTTGGTCTCCAGTTGAGACAAGTGCACTGTGCATCCGAACATCTTATCGCCATTAGTGTGGGGTTACATAAACAGCGCCCTCTCTTGTAGTGAAACCGTGGGCTTTCTGATCTAAACGTCCGGTTTGTCTTGGGGGGGGGGGGGGTTGAGACTCCAGATCTATATATATGTTTTCCTATAGAATCATTCAATCGTGTAAATAGGCCCAGATTGTATGTATTTCCATACAGGTTTTGGCATTAAAGGTTGCCCCTGAATGTTAGAAAGATAGACGAATCTGAAGACGATGTTGAAGACAAAGACGAGGTTCAGTAAATTACGTCTTACATCATAGAGCTCTGTGCTTGCCTTTTACCAACAAAATATTTGTCTTAGTACCGATGACACCACCAATAATTAAAAAAGAAATTAAAAAAAGATGGGAAAGTAAATGACATTTTGGTGATATTTCCTACATTACATATTCTTTTGAGTTGAGAATCGCTTTGGCAAACAGATGAAAGCAGTGAAGAAACAAATTGGTTTCCCAAACCAACAGTAACGGTTTTGTAAGTAGCCTACAACTAGGTTATAACTAGGTCAACCAGGCACTATGTGCATTCGCCCCCACCCCTCCAATTTTCAAAATTATTTGTACTGTGTAGTTGCTACATAACAGTAAACCTCTTATATAGTGTAAGTGCTATAGAACTATCTTTCCCTTCGTTTTCCGTTCATCTCGACTAGCATCTGTCATTTTATGAGCTATCTCCCTGGACATCTCACATTATTTCCCATTACAAGCGTGCCTCATATAGCGTGCCGCCTGCGACTTATCCCATCAAGGACACTACTAGACGGCGGTCATTTCCATCTTCCCGGCCCAAATACATAATATCATACCTTTATCGCCGGTAATACGTAATGGCGGAGTTTGGTCCCATCCTCCTTTCAGCAGCTATAATTTCTAACCCTCATCTCAACCTTGAATTCGTTGTATAATACCCTCTTCGTTTTAATTGACAAAATAGAGCTGGGAGACAGAGTGGTAGCTTAGCTTGGCAGTAATCAGCTTTTGACCACTCATTTTGGGGAGGACAAAATACTGTACAATAGTCCTGAAGGGGTAGATGGAAATTATTGGGGTGGTTGCATGATTGATGTACTGGGATTTTGACATTGATGATTTTTTTTTGGGGGGGGTTGAGGTCGCGATGGCAGTGTTGGATATTATCATTATTATTTTTTTGGGGGGGGGGGGTGTATGGCAGTGGGAGTCCAAAGGCGAAGTGTGCACTATGTCCATTGCACCACCGTCCACTTCGGTGGGCGGATTCTCTATTTTGCCTTTCCTCTTTTTTTTTCTTTTTCAAAATTTGGGGGCCACGTGGCCACGTGGCCACGTTTCCGGTTCGAATCATCCATCGGACGATGAGTTCTTTTCAGTATCGCAAAGGATCGGACCAACGAAAATAATTGGAGAAAAAAATCGGGGGACTTGGAGAAGGGAGAGCTTTTGTTCCAACTTTCGATTCTCCGTGCATCATCTTCGCATGAAGGGTCGGAGGAGGGAAATTGGCTGACAATGGCCAACCGCTTAACGGCTGATATCGCTGACTGGTGGATTCATTGTTCCACGGTAGAATTAATCACGACCTCCCCTCTCGTCATGCAGTACCTTGACAGCGCCATTGTTAGACGCAATATCCCCCCCCTCCCAACAGTGGCTCACCATTTCACATGATAGAAGAAATGTCTTTTAAAAAAAGATCGAAACCGTTGGAATACTCAGATTTTGAGAGGCGAAGACAGCGGAGAGAGAAAATTATTTACGGTAATTAGAAAACTGACAAGGCAGGAGTGACAATCGGTAGTGGTTTGAACTAGGCTTGTAGCTGGGCTTATATCGCTTGGGAGTGGAGGACAGGATGTTAGAAGGGACAACGCAAACATCGTGGTCTTCATCTTTATAGAATCACACTTTTGTTTACACACGTTCCTCTGTTTTTTTTTTTAAGTCCGGGAAGCGTATCGAGCAATTAAAAGTTCCTCAGGCGCGATGTAGTGTACTGACGTACAGGTCGGTCGTGCTGACCTAATGATCCATAGACAGCTCTTATGTATTCTCTGGCTTTGTATGAATTAAGCGCATGATCAACCGATCTAGGACAAAGACTCAAGTTTGATTTTGAGGACTGTTTGCCAAGTCTTAATCGTGCCAACGCGATTGTAATCAATTAACCCGATAGTGGGGAAACACCGTTCGTACATCATCAACCATTGCCAATCATAACAAATTGATTTCATCTATTCAAATTTACCGCCGTAACTCTTCAGATGACAATGTCATTAGGCCCTTGGACTGCTTAACATTTGCTTTCTTTCAGCTTTGGCCTGCTTTACAAAGAAGTTCACACAACCCTGAGAAATTAGAGTATATTTGGTTAGAATAAGAGTGGTAACTTATCCAATCCGAATATATCTACACCATGCAGTATTAAAGGTTCACTTTATATTTTTCAGGAATGGCAAGAGGTGATACGTGTATTTCAAGACCCGGTTGTTTCATTTCCAAATTTTCTTTTGTCAATGTTACAATGAAAAAAAAAACACCGTCCGCAAAGTTGTACGCGTCGGTAACGAGAATCTGGTTGGTCTGAATTCAAATTCCAGTCGTTTGTCTCCCTATTGCAAATGTATCCCACCAGACACTACAAAATAAAGTATTTGTACATTTTTAAGTGTCTATCAGATGGACATTTGGTTGATCCATCCGTGATAGGACTAAGGCGCATTATAAGCTTATACATAGAAGATAAGCTTGGGAGAAAGCACGAGACAATATACAAGTAGGCCTATAATAGCAAGATCAAGATGTACAAAATGGAGTCGGCCACACTTGGAGTTTGACTTCTTGCTGAAAACTGTATACCAGTTGGCTTTTTGTCTGTTTGGGGTGTGCTTGTATATCTATTGGTATATTTTCAATCAAAACTGTGTTTGGTTTATCGCCGATTGTCCCCAAGTATAAGGTCACTTGGAGTTCAACTCCCGCTGGTTTCCTTTGGTCTGAGTAGGGTAGAAAGTACAGGTCCTGGTGGTGCGGAGAGGATGTCTAGTGTTCTCGCATTATGTAGGCGTGAGCTCTTTTGTACTTCTGTCTGTATTATGGACATGGAAGGAAGTGTTACCAACATCCCGTATACGCAGGCCGGAAATTATGCGGCTGCACCAAAAAAAAAGTGCAGGGTTTTTAGTAATTTGTAAAAGAAAAAAGAGGCCCAGCATGACGTGGATGACGTCACAAAGGAAGACTTTTGGGTGGATAGACTGTATCCATATTTTGTCGGGTTGGGCCGGAGATTTGACAATGGTGCATTATGGTGCAAAGTTATAGAATAGTGAAGGGATATTAACGGTCGGATGGGAACAGTGGTTTAGTCATGCGCACAGTGATGACCTACATTTTGAGGACCGTACTTGTTGCCACGCATACATCCATCCTGATTTTAACAAAACAGAAAAAGCCCTGAGTTTTGTAGACGTGGTGAACTTGGTAGATTACAATGCCTACCAATTCGAGAAATGCCGAAGCTACACAGCAACTTTGGTAACACAGGCTGAGAAGAAAATTCCTTATCCAATTAAGCAAACTTTAGCTGTAACAATTAAAAGAAACCCCTTTCTGAGTGAAAAGACGCATGGTGCACGTGTCGACTTGGTGTAGGCCTAGGGTAATTCTGTCTGATACTGGTGATTTAAGGCTCGATTGGTGGACAGTCAGTAGTTCACGACGGAATCTCAGATGGGTTAGGGGAGTGTAACCACCAGTCACAATGTATTTAGGGTAATTACTTCAACAAAGTATTCATTAGGTCACAGAGTCGACACGCTTCTATTCGTGCCACATTTTATCCTCGTTCCTTTTGAAAGTCCCTCACTTTCATGGATGTCAACGCAATCGTTTGCATGTTACTTGGAACGAAGCATAGGCCCTGTGCACGGTTGGGTGAAAAGAGAGACCGAACGTTTAAGCTGCGTCAACTTGAATGTATTCTATAAGTGATGAGATTAGTAACCTATAGCAATGACGCCAAAAGGTCGTTGTTTGCAAGCACAATATAACGATATGGCGATACTTGTATGAAACTACATGTACATTTAGTCAGGTGTGTTGTTTCTAATAGTCGTTAGAGAGACAACCGCATGTTGCCCAAATGTCGACGCTGGGGGCGCTTACTCACTGTCAACCCAGTTGCTCTCATGTCGCCTTGGCTGTGCTCAGTCCAATGGTCCAATCACAAATTGTTCTATATCTGAATTGAACCGGCTGGGTCTCCGGTGTAAAAATAAATAAGAAATTAGGAGACTCGCGGAGTCTGTCGGGGGATGGTTAGGTATCCATTCGCCCCACCGTTTGCACAAAAGTTTGCACCGTTTGCACCGAAGAGTTCCTGCCGAAGTTATTGGAGGGATTCGGAGCCTTGGTCTGTATTCATTAGATTCATTTTGCTGCCGCCCAATATTCTCGACTATGTTTGCCTGTGTTCCTTGATATTCCCCGGTCCGGCTTCTCAATCAAGGACACGGGAGGGGTAAAATTAGCCTAGCTTCTCCTTCGAGATTTCAGTCTGCCGCGAAATTCTCTCTCGATAAGAGAAGGACGGGAGAATAGAGAAAAAAATCAGTTTGCACAACACGAATTAAATCGACCGAAGTGTAAACACAAATTGGCGGCCTGTTTTACATATTCCAATTTGCGTTTCTTCCGCTCTCTAATCAGTCATATAAATGTAGATTAACACCCACATAATGGCCTTTCCACACCCCTTAAATTTCCCTGACGGGTTTGGCGGGAATATTAAAAGACTGCGGGATGTTTGGGCCCAAAAAGCGTAAAGCAGCATGTATTTATCATTGTTGCATAAAAGAAGAAAAACGGTGCTTGGGTCGGAGCGGGTGCAATCGTCTTTCCCTTGTGTTAGGTCAACAATTCAGTCAGTCAAATATATTAACTTTTCTCTTCTTTTTCTTCCACGTTTTGAATGATTCGTTTCTTTATACCACGTTTTCTATTCACTAATATCCACACCACTCAAAGGACGTCACCCTATGTTTCTTCTAATAAGTTCAACCATGCAATCTAATTTAAGTTCAACCTAAGTTCAATATTGCCATGTGATACAAGCACAATTCAAAGCGCCATTCGCAAGTCAACCTGTCACTGGAGTGCAAAACCACATCACAAACTCGTTTTTTCCCCACGCCTTTTGTTTCCTTGCATTGTGCATGGTTTGTCCTTCCTTCCACTTATTTGAGTTGAATGTTACAATTTTAGAGTGACCGGGGTACGTCCGGTGCATCGGCCATTTCACCGACCGGTTATGTGGATATAGACCGTACACACACTCACTATCAGACCCAATGACAGTTCACACACCGGCAACCATAGTGCAGGCCAACTTACTTCCAGTAAACTTTTAATCCATCTCTTCCCGTTTTCCCAGCCTCCTCTATTTTCTAACCCCGGAGCTATTGCACTTTTTTTTGTATTTTGGAGCAAGCTTTCCAGACTTTTTTCTTCCTATAATGACCACCATCACCAATTTAATCCCTGCTATTTCCTAAATTGACAATGGTGGTGCGGTCACTGCCTTTTGTCACAAGGGTCATGTCCAGAATGTTGGCTAGAGGCTTCCTTACTATTGTTATACTGACCCTTCTTAATTGGTTGAGATATTAAAAACAAAATCTACTTAGCCGTTTCGCACTCATACTTCAAGAACCGTCTCATGTCTCAAACCATTTTGGCCAAAACACTGTCTTTACTCTGGTCAAGATGAACTGCCGTGTTCCATTTTTTTTAAAGGGAAGACTTTCTTTAAAACTGAAGTTACGGTTTCCTGAAGACCTCACACCAACTACACGTTCGACTCAGGTCGTCCTAGCTCTTGTCCTATCGTTACATGCAATATTGGTTTGTGCAGCGGTATAAACGCTTTGTTTTTGTCTTGCCTGACGCACTGACGTCACGCCAGCATATTAAAACATTGAACGATAACATCAAAGTTCAATGACTCAGTATCTCGAACACCAGGAAAAATGAGTTCGTCTTCAGGTACCGGGACAGTCACCTCGGGGCCTTCTATCAAGATAAAAAGAAAACATAACGAAAAGTGACCGTAATAATCATGGTGCTTTTTACAGACAATTAAGTTAAGAGGTCCTCGATCATGATGGTTGGTTCTGGCCTCAGCGTGTCGTAACTGGCTCAGTATGGGGGACGGGAGAGCCCGCTGTGCCCCGTGGCCCAAGCGGGCATGGCTCGGTTAAATTGGCCGGGACAGGGGAGCATCCACCCCCTCTAGGCTGGGCTTAATGATGGCATTTAGCACCTTGAGTGTGACAAATGACAGCCGGGAACTTACAGGACCACACACCAATCAAAAAAGTCGGGTTGTTGTTTGTTCTTTTATTTAGTTTTTATTTAGGACAGATCACGTGGTTCTTTAGGTTCAGGCCGGAACTATGGGAAGGATCCAAATATAGACAATTTGGCCTTTTCCCTCTATTTTGCATGTTAATGCTTGAAACAGTACAATGCTCACGACAGCTAGAGCTAGTACGTTCTGAAAGGCAGCAGTCACGTGACGTTATCGAAAAACGGCCGCCATCTTGAATCTGCAACCTGCCTAGCATAACTGAAAAGCTGACTGTAAACCTTGAGTCGTATGAAAAGAGGTATAAAGTAGATGTATGCCTATACGCGTATACACTGGCAGCTGTGGCATGATGAAATCTATTTTTTTTTAACGTAACCATGGAAACGATTTGGGCAAACGTCCAATTGTACTCGCACATTGGTATATTTGGCCTTGCATCCACCAACAAAATGTCGCAATGAACCGGAGACGTTATTGTTCATAGCGTGAGCCATTCGTTTACAGGAACAAAATCATTATATAAATCAAGTTGTATGATATTTCCAGAACTTTTTTTCTTTTAGTCTCTCTTTTTTTTTTCACCTCAGTCTCAGCTGATATTGGTAATATCAGCCGGTCGAGTCTATTTGTCCAACCGTGCAAATGTGTTCAATTTAGGCATGAAACCCCAACGCGTAATATCGCCTCTGCCTATTCTCAGCCAGTAACTTAATTTGGTCCCATCCCGGCTTCTTGTGCAGTCTTGTACGGCGATCCGCTATAATTATATTGCAGTCGACACTACCGTATCGCTGTAATTCAATCACAAGCCACATTTTGCTTTTGCAAGCGGACCGTTCCTCTAACAAGTTGTCCCGCCCGGTTTTCTCCACGATTGTCCCTTTTATCCCTATATTGTGCGTGCGTCTCAGTCATCAAAGCGCGAGTTTTTTCCTTTTCATTTGGAGTCATTGCTATAGCACCCGCTCTTTTGATGAAAATGTCTTTGTAAATTCTCGTCAAAGCGAAGACAGTGATCATAGTCGCGGGTGTGACGTTCATAATTGTTCCGTAGCTCCAAATCACTCCTAGTTATAGGAATAAAAGCTGTGTATAATTGCCTGCGTCCCATCCCTCAGTATACTGCCTGGGGGCAGAGCTCTCACATCTCATGGTAAAGTATCCAGCAATAGGGCATTTCTGTTGGTTTCATAGGAAGGTTGGCAGGAAGGGTAGTTTCGCTTGCCTTGTTGAGGGTCGTGCCTGAAAGTCGTCCTGCGCTTGCTTAGGACGCCGTTTTAGGAAAAGGAGACACCAAATAATGGTAGACGTTTTGGTTCTTTTGTCCCGCTAAAGTACGATGTACAGGTCAAGATCCCAATCTACTTTTGTTGGGGTTTATTCGAATTTATTTGATATTCGTTCAAAGGTCCTTTTTATCTTTTTATTAATGGACATTTGGTCTTGCTGTAGAACAAAAAATGAAACATAAGGCACGTCACATCTTTTTGGAAATTTTGTTAAATAACCGAAAGTAAATGTGTATGCATACTTGTATAGTGAGTACCTATACTAAAGTCCCTTGTACCTCAGCGGAAGAGAACAAAATGGGGGGAAAGTTGGAAGTATATTATTAGCTGCATTTATTATGTTTCATGAAGGAGCTTGGTATGAATGGGTGTATATGTATAGTCTTGTTGTCTGGCCCTGCCCGGTGTATTTCCCGTTATTGCCTTTGGTCACATCGTGTCAAACCCAACGTTAATAACTTCCACTCTGTGTGCTGTTCATGGCAGGTGACGTTCAATGGAGGGACATGTCGTGGACCAATGCTTTTATTTTCATAACACCATATAAGAAAAGACAGGCCCAAAGCCCCAATGTACTACCAGTGAGGCGGGCCAGGCGATGTGATATGCGTTTTGGTCCCGAGGCAACTTGGGCCGACTATTGGTGGTTGTCAATGCCTTTATTTTCACGCGGTCCCCCGTCTTACAGTAATACCCCTCGACCCGTCTGGCCCTGCCACAAAAAATAGCATTAACTGGCGACTTCTTTCTTTTCTGTCTTTCTTTTTTATTTTCTATTTTTTTTCTTTTCCACCTATACCTCGGCACCAGAAAACACGAAAACAAAATGTATATAGACCAAGGGATTAGAAGTCAGAAAGTGGGGGGCTTAATCCCATGTCCTAAAGCGTCTAACAACAAATCAAGTCAGTTGTCGCACACGCCCCCGTGCATGGTCCCTCCGTGTTTTTTTCCCTTCTTTCGTCTTCTTCACCGTTCACCGAGATTTTGAACATTGATTCGCCGATAATTGGGTGCCGTGGCGGAGTTGTTGCCCCGTGCCCCGCGGCCAGGAAAGTACACGAGATCGCTGTTCTCGTTTCACTTGCCGTGTTATAGAAAATAAAATGAAAACACGACAGCTACTCGATTTTTTCCTGTTTCCCTTTTCTCTCTCTTTCTCTCTCAGGTCCGAGAATTAAAAACGAGGAGCCCAAGTTTTTACGGGCGAGCTGGCTCGTATAATACTGCCAAAGTAAGCCCCGTGTGTGTGAAATTATCTACCATGTTTCCCCTCCCCGGTGTGTCGTGGATGTTCCGACTGATTTCATTCAGTGGTACAGTCAGCCGTAGATACTGTCATTTCCTCCGCTATTCATTCTGGCGTGTACACGCCACGGCTAGGTCATTGATTTTGCACGCACGATAAAATATTGCCGTCGGTTTGCGCCAGAGTTGTTCCCGTCGTTCGGTGCCTTCCCGTTATCGCCCAGGCACATGACACACATGCCAGTACACCTGCACAACTGCTGTGAGAAAAAAAAGCAAAGTTATTCCCTTTGTAATATATAGATACACGTCATTATGGAATATCTAACCAACACAGAAATGTCTCTGTGAATATCATTAATTCCACTGTCAATGGAGTTCTACCTCAAAAGTTTAAATTGTACCCCACACTGTTCACTGGAGTTGCTTTGAATTATATCACGCTGTTTCCGGTCGCATCACAAAGTAACATATCGTGGATAGTTGCCGCACCACGACGTGACGTATTGTGTGGACAAAGTCCATAGACGATCCGTCACTTTGTGGTGCGGCGAAACCATCATTCGTGACTGTTATATAGTGGTGCGCCCGATAGCGCTGTAAGTCCGGTTCTTGGACTGCTTGCTTCTCAAGTCCTGTACTATGTACTCCACATCTTTTACCCAGGTTCGAATTCCCCAGGCCTACATTGTGGATTGGGTTTTGAGTCCACATTATGACTCCATGGGTTTTGCCAGGAATATCATTCTAGTATTTCCTGCCACCTCAAAAACTGAGCATTTCTCCACCGTTTCTTTCTAGTTTTCTTAAGCTTGCCGGGCTTCTGTGTCTGTGAAATTGCTTCAAATTGACTCGGTCGATGTACTCATAGTATCTGTTTATATTATTGTTCTCTTTTTTTATAACATAAAAAATACGGGGTTATGTGTTCATATGACAAGAGACAAATTTGTTGCTAAGTCTTCGGTTTCTGTGTACGGCGTGGTACCCACGTACTAACGTCTAGTGTCACATCAGCCAAGACAAGGAGCAAAACACCAGTCGTTTGGAAACCCCTCGGCCCAGGCTGCAAGCTACTCGACTCGATTCACCCGCGGCAAATTAACAATGCGCCCGGTCCGAGCCACCCTTCAACCACCAGCGGTTATTATGTTCTTCCCACGACCAAGGGAAAAAAATGAGCGAGTGAGAGAACTGATGATCCTCCTTATCATCCCTCGGCTAGGACCACAAGACGGTACTCAACCGGAGGAACCAACAGTTTAAGTACGGGACATTTTGACATTTTATCCCGCTCCGCCTGAGCCATTGCAAACACCGGACCACCAGTAAGACCCTTACACCAGCGCTCGCCAGTGTTTTTGTTTCCAAGTTCAAATACTTTCACTGCCTTCGTTTGATACGCTGCTAATAGCCTGCTAAAAGCTGTTCAAACAACTGCCCGCATTTTGCTCTTGTGTATTTTGGTGCAATGTCAAGTTACTTTCTTTTTCTTTTTCTTTTATCTCTTCCCCCCTTATACCTAGCGGGTGGGGTCGGTGTGGATGCCACTGGCCTGTGGTCGGTATGCAGTATGCACTCCACAGAGTGCAAAACTCTATCCTCACGACCCACTGGGTCCCTCAGTTGGCTGTCGATGATGAACAGATGAAAAACAACTTGTCCCTTCACTTCAGGTCTTTGTTTGCTTCCATTAGTCGGACTCGAAGTTTGGTTGCTGAAGTTTTGGGGGTAAATTCGTTGAAGTGGGGGATGCTACTTCCAGCTGTGATCGTTTTGACTCTCTTATAGTTTCTTGTGTGTCGTGGACTAAAAATCATTCTACCCTAGCTGTAACAAAGATGGGTTCAATGTGAAGCTTGGATGCAGAAAAAAAGTTCATTAGAAAAGAGAGTCCTTACAAACAACGTGTAATCTGAACCAATGAAACCCCACAGCTATGTTTAACGTAAACACGTATATTTGAATTTTGGTCTTTTGTTCGCATTATTATTTTGTTTTACTATACTTTATTTTTGGAAGGTATTTTTCCAAAGTCATAAGTATTCCATTTCAATTAATGTCATTGCACGGAGCATTTTTTTTCAAATGTGAGAGTGATAACAAGATACCGATTCATGTACTGGGTAAACTTACACTCAGAAAAAGAAGCTGCAAAAATAACATCCACTTTCAGCTTTTAGCAATCCTTCATTGTCATGTAGGCCTATCATTTTGCATTATTCACAAGCCACCAAAGGATTTCACTCGAAATACAAATGAATTCTGCAAGTTGGAATCAATTTACGGACTTAAGAAGATAATGTACAGATTAACAGTAGACGAAGAGTGTAACGTAGTACCGCTTGATTAAAAAGGAAGATTTCATTGTATCCCTTTGAAATGAAAGAAGGGGACAATCCGAGATGAAAATACACTGGCGTTTGTCACGGGTTGTTTTCATGAAGGAGTAATCTGATCGCGTGACGAGTCTTTCTCCCTATCGCTATTTTCAAGCCTCTTTTCCCCCATCTTCTTCCCCGCTGTTTCTTCCCATCTCATTTTCAAACTGCCCCTGTGCCATCTTTTGTGTCTCGTAATTGTCCTAAGCGATGCAGATGGGGTTTCTTGTTTTATTGCATTCTTTGTCAAACGAGTCTAACCTTCCCCGAGAACCCCAGTGGAATGAAATGGCAACACTATAGCCTTCCACGTGCATGGGGGCATTTTTAAAGAGCCTGGCGAAGCCCAAACACTGGATACAATTTCGCTGCCGATCCGAGCGCCCTCCGAATTACCGGGATAAAATTTCTTGGCGCAAAAAAATGCCTGTGTGAATTACTGGCAGAGCCTCCGGCCCTGCCGTTTGAAAGTGATACTGCTATTTTCTTCCCTCGTCGAGTCAAGATTTCTATTTTGTTTTATCGTACACGCTGCGTCCCTGGCATGCTCTCAGTACATAGCTGCCAATCACGCGAAAATTGAAGAGGAGAGAAAAAAAGAAGAAGAAGAAGAATCGCGCGGGAACGTCATTTTGGGCGGGAATGAGTTGTCGTCTGCGCCGTTTGCAGCGTTTATTGGAGTGCCCGTTATTTGCCGTGTGCCCAGCTGCGATCACATCGGCTAAAATGTGGGACGATGTACTGTGTGGAATACCACACGGACCCGCATAACCTAGTTCAGATCGCGGCACACACAGGTGAAAGTGAAACAATAAGCTTTAATCAGTCAAAGAAATAGCCAGCGGGTCCCTGGTGCGGTGTATTACGAGCGCACTCTTAATAATAAAACGGGGGGGGGACTTCTGCGGAATTTTCCAATCTAAAAAGTTGACGTTTTCTAGGTGTAGATGCAAAGCCGCGATAGGGTTGGGTTTCGCGCCCGATTGAAACTCAACTCTGGCTTGAATCGCGCAATATTTCTTGTATTTCCTTTGTCCATTATAATCTCGAGCTCGTTGACCCGTTAAGACAGTGATCGTCAACATTACTTTAATCCTTTGTAAATGCGCTCTACGCTGCACGACAAATTAAAGAGTAAGAAAGACAAACGGCCCACATTCTGTAAAAGTAATGACAACCGTTCATATTTCAACTATTGTAATATGTTAACTTTTCTAAGGGAGAATGTTTCATTTTCAACCTGGCTTGAACACCTAAAAGTGAAACTTGTAATTGTTTCCTCACAGTGTACTTATTTAAACGATTTCGTTGAGTGACTTTTGTGGCATACCCATAGGAAGCAATAGAAGATATCGCGAGGCAATCTACCGAATGATAATCAAACCTAAAATGGAATTAACACATGTTATGTTCTGGAGTCGATCCAATAATTTCCTGTCAGGCAATTTGTTGGGAATCCCCTGTTCAGTTTTCTTAATCGAGCCAAATCAAAAAGAGAAGACGAGCAGGAAACCAAATCAACTGATGAATAAATCACCATGCAGTTTCATGATTGGACGATCGACAGGCCCAATGACAAGTACATTTCTCTCACGATTTTACAAACATTAAATAAAATCACAAAAAACATTTAAATCGAATATTGTTTTACTGCAGAGAGTTAAATAAACGTCAGGTTTATTATCAGAATTGTTTTTGAACAATCATAGATATAATAAGGAGACCATATAGAGGTAATGACTTTTGGAACAGTGCATTTACCTGAAAATTTAAAAGCAGGACTTTTTTTTCTCTCGCTAGGCGTGCGTACGTGTGCGCGGCTACCCACGACCGTGGAAAAAAGATTAAAGGAACGATCGGACACAGTCTCAACTTGTCAAAAGGGAGTCAAATAGCCGTAATGTCATGACAGGAGGGAAAACATGTAATTGACTAAAATCACAAATTTGGCATCCTTATCATGTTGACTCGATCTAATAAAATCAACACAAGCCAGTAATCCGATTAGACCAGCGGACGTTTATGGCGGGCCGGGGCCAGCAGGGAAGTGAGGGCGGACTGGGCGGCGCGGGGGACGGTACAGCCGGTGAGCGAGCACCGCTTTCGTTCGGTGTTGGAGTCTGCGAAAGTTGATGGCAATCACGTTTATTTCTTGGTTTGAAGGACTATTGGGTTTCTTAACTAGGATACTGTCTGTTTTAATCCATGCAAAGTTTTTGACACCGGGATTATTGAGTCAAATGCACCAGTAAAACGTAAACAAAGTATGACAGAGGTTATCATAAACATGGACTAATAATGGATGAAATAACGTAACTTCTTCAATAATTTAGTCCTCATTATTAACGATGAGGCGAACAATGACAAGAAAGCTGGCCATCCGTCAGCGAACAACGGACTATCAATTGCTGATATGCAAAATATTGCCTAAAATGCTCTCTTGTTTATACTAATTAGTCATGATCGAGAAAAAGTGCAGTGGCCTATCCTACTCTTTGACATTCGACCTTAACCCCCACCCTTTTAAACCTAAAAAAAATCATTATCCTCTCACTAATCAAATTCAGGTGAAATCATTCATCTTTTTTTGTATTCTCTCCTCGAGAAATAAATCAAGAAATTTGATGATAAATTCCTGTTGCGGGTCAGTCTCGATAGATGATAGGGTACTATGTGCGGGTGTGTGTATGTGTGACACCCTAATCAGACCGGCCCCGTGTATTAATACCCTGATTAATCTGCTCCATAGACCGACTTGTCAGTCGCGTAAACAATTAGACCAAAAGTTTATACTTGCGAATGACAACTAAGATATGAGAAGACGTCATTATATTCGTGGGCCGTGAAAAGGGGTTGATAGGCCTAGGGAGAGGAAAAAATAAGATGAACTGAAAAACAGAGGCACGTATGCGGGTAATTTATAAAGAGCCATATTTTCTGCCTGTGTTTGGGCGTGTAGGTTGACTGCGGCAGTGACCCGAGTCTAACTTTGGATGATTAATGAAAAGGCTGCCATCAGAAAATAGTAAACAGACGGCACCCTTACAGTGACAGGTCTAAACACACTGGTGCGGTGAGACCGCGTGAGGGCGCACGCGATCTCGGAAGGGTTAATAATAGACTACGATGATGACGTGTTGGCTGCACGCTGTCATCACATTCTGAACAAACCCCCCCCCCCCCCCCAAAAAAAAACCGGAGGAACGAAAAATAAAAAATGGAATTCTCTGTTGTGAACTCGCAAGGGCGGGAAGGGGTGAAGAAAAAGGGGCATGTGAAGATTATGGCGGGAAAATGGGGGGGAATTTGGAAGGATTGTCATGTAGGCCTAATATGTCCTGATGTAGTTGTACCTAACGATACCAAAATGTTTATCCAATTTGGAACATTTTGGTCAATATTTGAACTATTTTTCTCATGAATGATTTGCAAAGAGATGTAAAGACCACAGGAGCTTAAACGATACAAGCTGGAAATGACTGACGATTATCGGTTCATTCGTCAACAGGTACAAAATAATGATATTCTACTGAACGATTTCTCGTTCTCGAAATACGCATGTGCATTTGCGCATAGATGAAACCCTCATGATACTTGCACAACAGACACAAATAAGAACCTAATCAAATCCAAACCAGTCTTTTTCACGCCAGATAATATTTTCGACCAAATGTTTAAATCGTGGCTTGGCATCTCGGACAGAAAATTTAGGAGAAGCATCCGCAAAACCTGGACTATACTCATCGGCGAGTACCAATGTGCGAAGTTTAATTTGTATTGCCTATCCCTCGTCACAATGTACAATTTAGAATCGCCGGGCAACTTATTCACGCCGGTTTAGCGCAAAGCTTTTCGCTATCCGACCGGAAATATCTGGAGGATTTCGACTGCAGTCGGTACGTCTATATGCTGTATTATGCCTCTCTGATGTTTGCAGAGTCCTGTATTACAGGTGACCCGAAATTGTACTAAATATACAGTTTATACTCTTTTTTGGTTATGCAAACACTCGACGTTCTAGCTTATTTATTTGTTCGGGCTTATCCTTTAATTTTTTTTCTCTCGTGAGAAATCAAACAGAACCTTTGCCCGTCCGTATAGAGAAGGTTTGGTTTGGGGACGGGACGAGTATGACGAGCTGTTTATTATTTTACTTTTCCTTAAAAATCCCTTTGAGATGATTTCCGCAAATTGTGTGGACTGATATCCATAGACAAGTTGATGATGGCATGATGATGATGATGATGCTGTTGTTGAAGGTGTTGATCGTGATGGTGCCTACAACAAACTACCTCGCCCGAGTAATACGTAAACAACCTGGTTTTCCTGTTCTACGATTCATTCAATTAAGCAGTGTTTTCTCGCCCCAAACGGCTCTTCCGCCCAGGATCGTGGACCGTGCGTCTAACGGAGGTCTGACCGTGTCAGGTCGGGCCAGCGCGACGGGCAAAACCGCTGACTATTCCTTCCTGATCGATCAAAGTGATTAGAGAACTCCCTAATTTGGAGGTCTTTACCACTCTCTTGCCCCTAAGCTAAAAGGAAATCTTTCCAACATAAAGCTGGGATTTTATTTCGCATTTTCTAGGTGTGATTGCCTATTTGTCCAGTGGAGATAGTGACTGCCTTATATCTTGTATCCACCACATGTGCGCGCATTGCGCGCTTTT
The DNA here is from genome assembly GCF_015706575.1 of Patiria miniata. NCBI lineage: Eukaryota > Metazoa > Echinodermata > Asteroidea > Valvatida > Asterinidae > Patiria > Patiria miniata. Next base: position 9,927,699 of record NW_024037070.1, read on the forward strand.
TTTCATCATCGCGGGCTGCTACACGTGCAGCACCGACCACCTCGAAATTAAATTCAAGCGCAAGTAACTAGCTTATCTCGCTTTGCTGCGCACAATAGGCCAAACGGTCCAGCCAGTTGCTGGCAAGCAGGCACTCAGTACGGCTCCACCGCTGTGTTTGGGACGAACCGAGCATTTAATTCAAAATGATTAGGGGGAGCTCTGCCCAGCTCAGTGGGCAGGATTTAAACCAGTTCGTCCCGAATTAATGAAATAGTAGTTTCTGTAATTCAATTTGTCAATCCGAAAGGAGAAAATTATATTTATCGATCGGGGCACGCATTAATCTTTATTGGCATGGTCGGGCTGTTCGGGGGGGGGGGGGGGGTGGCAAGGCAGCTCAACCGGTTTATGTCAGATATACAGAGGGAAATTATTTTGCCTGCGTTTTACGTTTCCGCCTGGTAGAACTTGTAAAATAATGTGCAATATCGAAGCGCTGAGCGTGTGTGTGTTATAGCGAGAGAGCCGAATAGGTTGAGTGAGACACGGGAAATCGGAAGACCTTATACGGGGATAAGGGATAGCAGCGGGATGGCTGTAGTAAGGACCGGGACCGGCAATGGGCGATGGTGATGAGTCGGTCAGGGGTAATATCCCGGCGCAGTTTTGCCCAAGTGATGCACTCGGGTCGATGGCAGTATTGATTCGCTTGGGCCACGCCGGGACGGGAGATGGCTAAACAGGTCTACGCTGGGAGACGCCAGGAGTATGAGAGCGGAGGTCGCAACAACAACCCCAGATGCTCAACCCAAAAAATAAAAATAAATGAAATTGTAAAAGAAAAATTGTCAAATAAATGTTAGCATGGGTTTTATCTTAGTAAAGATGAATATATTTTTAATTCGTTTTATAAATGATTTGACAATCAGCAAAAGATGTACAGTATTGTGTTTTTCTGCATCATTGGTATCAAAAAAGTTTCTGTATTCGATTTTCAAGCTTAATTTTCTGACAGAACCAAAAAGGTTCAAATCTAACGCAGATTTTGCTGATATTACTCTTCATTATATGGCTGGGAAAAAATATAGGCCTAAGCGTAAAAAACTCATGCATGTATCAAATGAATCTTGATTTTGTTTCATCGAATGTGGTAACGACTCACCAAATTAAGCAATTGCCCCCCCCCCCCCCCACCCAAAGGGTCGATAACAGACGAATCCATTCCCCTGATATATGCGCGGTGGGGGACGAACAGAACAAATTAATTACGGTAAGAAACAGAGAGAGAACCTTGGTGTGTGTATATTCGTGCAATTCCCCTAGAGATGAACGATAGAGCAGTCAGGTAATGAAGCAATTCTCATCCCTCAGCTTAGGCTCTATGTACAGTAGTATATCAAAGCCCCTGGCTTTATTAAGGTAGAATGAAAGAAAAACGTTAAGCGAGGAATGCTAGGGGCGCATGCAGCAGTGACCCTCGGGCTTGGAACGAACAGGGGGGGGGGGGGGGCTACCCATAACACATCTTACGCCTGCTGACGGCTGAGGCCGCGTAAACTCATCGGCCATTTTGCTGCTTTCCCCCCTCTTTTTCCTCGTCTTCATATTCATCCTTCTTCTTCATCGTAAAGTAGGGAAATGACGAAGAAATGAAAGGCATATATAGGGAGGCAGCGCGCAGAAAATGTCCACTGGACGAGAAAAAGTTGCCGTGTCTGGAGGCGATATAGTAGCTGCTGATTGCACGGTTAGTTGCGTCGCGTGAATGGCGGGAACGGGGAAGACTGCAGAGATGGCGGGAAATCTCAGATATTGCATAGCTTCAAAAGCTTCTCCAGAATGGTAATGTTGAAGGTCGAAGCACGGAAATGTTTCCATTAATATCGCTTTCCACAGTCCCATGGTATTTTTGTTGCTTACATGTAAAGAGTGAAATGTGGAGGAAAGTATAGAATTGAACCGCCGTGCTACAGAAAAACTAAATTCGTATTTGTCATCGAGATTGTATTTGTCATCGTATTCGTACAAAATCGTACTCTTATGGTGTTAACGTTTGTACCATTACTTGAAAGGTTTGGACAACTGTGGCCGTTTGTTTAATATACCGGAGAAATCACTAAGGATTTTTTACGAGTCTTGTATGTCATGTAATCCCACGTACCACTCGCCGTATGTAAGGACGCTGGCAACCGATGATGACATGGGGTCAACACTTCCGTATTCACACGACACATGCGCACGCACGGCTTGTATATGAATTGATCACAGTCTGTTGTAAGCCTCCCACAATGCTTTGCAAAAGGTTTCCTTTTTAAAATGTTGTGACTAGCGCTCAAAACTGCCATTAAAATTAAGCGATAACAGCTTTAAATTCATGGCAGTGATGCAATTGTTCCATATTGTTTTTACCTATTAGTCTAAGTTATCAAGAGAAGACGATTTCTCAAGGCAAGTGACGTCACTCACTGAATCCAAATCACGTGATTCGTGTGTCTATTTTGAGATGCGTTTGCCTGTGATGTTTCACAAAAGACAATTTGTTTCATACTTTTATTTTCGAAATAACAGTGTGTATTACTAAATATATGGAATCTGGTGTTTGTCATTGCTGAGAGGGACGAAATAATAGTCAAATGAGGACATGAATCCACGACCGTTTATTGCCTGGGAACTTCACTGCACATGTGTTCGTCTTTCTTTGCATGTCTGATTCCGCACGAAGGATTGAAGCGTAACGACCCCACACCCCACCCCACAATGATTCGCATTTCGCACCAAATCATCACTCCTGAATCTAGCCTCATAGTCATCCAGACCCCGCGATCGGACAATCAGTGAGTTACAACGCTACTCCAGACGCGCCAAGCTAGCTGGCCTGGGTTCCTCCTGAGAGACGGCAAAGGCGTGTGAACATTGCCACCTGAGCCGACCAACAGGATTAAACTGTAACATGAAATCAATAGTTTGCCTACTCCCCCCACCTCCAACCAACGAACCTACCCCACAAATAATAACAAAAAAAAGGCAATGAGATTTGATATCAGATAAGGTCAAGGACAGAGGAGGCTGAAATGATGAGAGGCCCGGCAAAAATCTGCCATTTATCTCCAAATCCCCCAATCCTTTCAAGCCAAATTGGTGATTGGGTTAAGATAGCTTTAATTAATCAAGGGCGGCGCGATTTGGATGCAATTATTCCCCCGTTGATGCGGCCCGTAGTGTCTCCAATAGGTGTAAGTAAGCCGCTACGAGACGGCGTTAAGAGGATTTCTCGCCACGACTCTGTATAATGATACCATTTTTTTTATTGTTGCAAAATAACCTTCTCATTTTAGTTATTGTTTGAAGGAGGTTTATGCCTCTTGCTGATTTTATTATTAAAACATTGCAATATTCATGAATGTTATAGGCAAATATACAAAAATATAGAACAAGGCGATGAAGATTGGTGATGATTTTGTTTTGGGGATTAGGTTATGATAAATATTCTGAACATTCAGTCCAGCTACAATAATGGGTTAAGGGATAATAGACCCTGAAAACAAATCCCGTCAGTCCGGAGACATTCACGAGATCCAAGAAAGCCAGTCTCTGTCATGGAAGTGAGGGTAAAAATGAAACGCAACATGCAGAAACCGTTCATGAGCAGAATAGGATACATGAATGGGCTATGCCTACTCGTAGTTTTCTTGCTAATTATTCCATTATCATTGAAGACGACTACAGGAAAACTATTTCTTTACGAAAGCAATATATTAAAACGGATTCCTGTAAAGAACTTCACTTGTTATTCAAACTATTTTGTTCTCATAGTACAGCCTTGCTTTTCAGTCAAAGGATATAGTGACTCGAACAAACCAAGACATTGCTAATTGGATTTTCAGAAATTGCTAAGACAATATTTCATCTCCACTTTTTGTTAATAGTGATTTTACAGAATCTTATGAATCTCATAATTCACAATCACATGTAAAAATCATAAAATATACTATTTAAACACCAGTTATTTTTTCCCGAGTTTACTTTTTTAGTCATTAATTTTTTAGGAGATTAAATGTCAATCTTTGTCTTGTTTGCCTTCTTGCAGAGTAGCCTCTTAACGAAATTGCATCTTAAGAGACTTTTTGCCCCGCATGCTCTGGAATCTTAGTATACCTCCTGTATAATCCGGCGCCATGAATGCACCGATCTCTTTCACCGCATTTAACGCAGTCAAAGACACGTTAGGCGAAGAGAGTATAACCGAAAAAAGCCCGCCCAAATTATGGTGAATTGTATGCGACGAAGCAGCGGCGTAATGCAGGGGAAAATCACGGGGTCTTGAGCCGGAAAGCGCGCCATCGTCTACAGTCCTGGTCTGTTACTTTTGAGTGGATGTATTTTTTACTCTTAAAGACAATTCCATTTGCCTAATAAAACTCAAACGACGTATAAACTGATCGGATGAAGCAGGGTGACGTCAGATTACTGGTATGAAGCAGTCATAGCCTGCACGCTATGTGGCGACGATGAAATGCTTAACACCTTCCATGATGTGCATATATTTTGAGAATCCCAAGTGAATACAAAAAGGAATTATCCTTTGAAAATATTTGCTGGATTTTCGAGTATTCTCCAGCAATTTAAGGTGAGAGAAATAAGTATGGACTAACAGTGAGAGGGTAGTTTTAAATTCCCGAGTTGGCGTGTCTGTAATTTGATGTGTCTGTATAGTTTGATGTGCTATGTAATTAGGATCTGTGCTAGCGCAGGTAACAAAATCGACTTTGCGCTTATTGTTCTCAAATATACTTTTACTTGAGAATTGTTCTGTGATGTAAGTTATTGCTCTAATCTTGTCAAAACGGTTCCTGCTTTTAAAGCCGGTGCATGATTCGAAAACAAACGCGAAGCAAATTTTATGTCGGGGCGAAGTACGCCGGTGTTGAAATTCGTTCATCTTTTTGCGAATTTGCAGCGCCCATAGTGCCGTGACGTCTTAAAATTTGCATTCAGTGTCACGCCACCAGCCTTTATACACAATGCAAGTGTTAGCCGTTGTATAGGAGATTCATTCAAACTGAATAATCTAACTCATAAAATCCAAACAAAGAATGCGTAAACCAGAGTTCATTATCAGAGCAACACAGCAGTGAAATTTGTTGACGATAGCTATTATTCTTGAGATTGTGCTTAAGTATCTTACTAAAGAACACATGATCCGCTACTTTCTGAAAATGGCCGAGACTAAAATCTGCAGATTTGTTTAGCTCTGGCAGGAGCTTTTACATGTCACTTGGTGGTCGGTCGGCCTGTCTGTCCTGAAAATTGGCCAAAAGTATGGTGTTCCATATGTTTCATCGGCGTCGTATTTTTCGGCGGCGCATTTTTAAGCTCTGACAGGGATCATTTTGATCGGTCAGAGCTTATTGTGCACTCGCACTTGTTTTTCTGTATGGATACGATGGTAACACTAGCTGCTACTTATACGACACTCCCTCACGGAGAATAGACACCACGTCATTTGAATACATATTCCTTCACTGTTTTTATAACTATACCAACAACTCTAGATATGGATGCTTTCCCAGGGTGACAAGAGGACACAGTTCACAATTAATAATCGTTTCGACATGGTGCCCTGGTTGAAATCAGGACTCGTCCTTACAAAAACATTACACACATGTTCATATTTTGTTCCTTGATAACTACATCACCAGCCTGTTTGACTTAAGAACAGCACGACCGACCACCGTAAGTCCATCGCCCTTCCGTGGGGTCCATACCCCCTACTTTCCCACCACGACTGAAAATCCCCGCCCTCGGCTTGTCCGGGCGATAATGAAACTTCGACCCCGTCTCTCCCCGTCGATTGGGGGTGGACCTCCAAATCCTCCTCTCTTTATCCACGGGTATTAACGTCATTAAGGCGGGCAGTTCGTTATCCAATATGCCTGTTGGCACCTCTAGAGGGGCCAGACGTGGCACGACGATGACGATCATTACGATGACGAGGAGATGATGAAAATAATAATAATACTCAAGTGACCGTCAGGGCGGCAATCACTCCAAGATGATCCCGATTGAGGACGGGTCTTTCCGCGGGAATTTTCTAGCGTCAACCAAGTCACATGAGTAATGCGAGAAAATGGGTAAAAAAAAACCCAAAAGGGTGGTACACAACAGTCAGAAAAAAAACCGAAACAATATTTCACATTTCAAGCCAATTAGGCCTATATTTTTGAAAGATGGTTTCGATGTATGTTTTCACAAATTAATACACAATACCTCAAAGTAAAAAAACAAACAACTGTATTTAAAGTCAGGGAATTTAATTCTGAAGTTCAGTACAACTTAAAATGAAATTTAGATGAACAAGTGTCGTGGTAATACAGCATACAAGTTCGAACCCTTTCGGTTTCAGCTGAAAAAAAAGCAATGGTAACGGTCATTAAGAGCGCTTTACTGGGTAATATTTGCAATGAAGACGAGGTCTCTCGCGGACATAGTGTGAGTAATTAAGTTGGTTAACACCCCCTAAACCCCGATTGTTCCTGGTAAACAGCCCCCAGATATTTAATTTCCTCACCGTGTTGATAAGAATAACAACAATACAAAATAATAGTGATGACAATAACGAAAATACTAGGTCGCTGCCCTGCAGGATCCTGCTCTTCCTTAAATATTCATCTTCCCCCACTCCAGAGGAAAAACAAATTACAAATGCGGCAAAAATGGCACTCGATTTCTATTCTTTTCTGAGACGCGAGATGTACGGGCGAGATGATCCGAAATTCATGGGCATCTTGACTGCGATTGTCCCCGTATCTTGGGCACTCCTTTCTCCCCCGCCCCCGATCCCTTCAGACTACACTAAGATCAAAGTTGACTACCCTGTCGCGTTATATCATTCCCCCTTCCCTCATCTGCTATGCTGTGTTTTTACTCCCATCTCTGAGATGTACTCCAGACGGATTTGGTTTCTCTTGGCCGTCCGTCCATCGCATCTTGCCCGGGGACGGCGCAACGAGAGCTCGCCCACTCCAACAGTCTTCGTCGCCTCGGAATGTCGGCAACCGGTCCTGTTTGTATTTTTTGTCTTTTATGGAGATGCTGTTAGCCCTGGCGAGATGGGGAGCGATGCAGACCGCTGCATCCGCCGATTGATATTATATGATCTCAGCGGGAGTATCGGGTACCGGGGAAGAAACTATGTAAATCGTCTCCATCGGCCCTCAAATTTATTAAAGATATTGCCAACAATCTTCAGAATTATGTATCATTTTTTTCTTTTTAAAGAATATTATCCAGCGCAGATATGGACTATACATGCTCCGCATGTAAAACTGAACATCGCTTATCCTTCTTATGCGGCAACCTTGAAACGTTTGGGTCACTTTTTGGAGAATGAATGCGAAAAGTTAGAATTTCTTTGACAGCTTCGATTCTGTGGTAGGACCTCCACATCATGCACATTTCAGACCCTTGTTGAGGACAGAAATAAGTTTGATAACTTTATTAAACAAGTTGGCATACCACGCATCTTGCGTACAGGTTTGTTGTTTGTCATTGCTGTTGTTGTTGAAATACTGCATACAAATGCTGAAACATTCTTGAAGCACTCACATCGAAAAATGTAGCCTATCAGCCAATTTCTGGAAAAAGTCTGTACAAATCCATACTGCCTACAAGACATCCACAGTGGCAACTTCCCTTATGTCACCTCAAACCTTTTAAGAAAAGTTTGTTTGATCAATACATGTGCGAGTCATTTCGTTGGAAAATACGTCTTTCCCCTTTCTTCAAAGGTCGTGAACTCCAACTCACCAACTTCAAACCTGTTCAGAAACACAACGATTTATCCATAACGCAAACGTACTTCCACATTTGGTGGCAGCGGTGGGATTCGATTGCAATGCATGCTTAGCCGTATATAACTTCTTTTGTCACACGTTTTTGACACACATGCACAAAAGAAGAAAAATAAGTATCAGCCAAAATAAAATACTAAAGATTACTCTTATTTGTTTCATTTGGTGTCTTCAATACTTTTAAAAATTAACACGGACATGTATTTTAATCGTTCATTTAGTGTCAAACATTTCGCAACCCCCCCCCCAACACAAAAAAACGCGTACCATTTTATCTCCCAAATTTCTGAGTCTCTCGGCATTGCTTTCTTTCGTAGAGGTCGTGAACCCCTTGCAATGAGGAGGCATCGACCGGACGTCGAACCTTGCCAAGAAACAAGAGAAAAGAAGACAGAGAGAAATGATAGGAAGCAGAAAGGTGTCAGAATTGTTTCAATTCATGACACGGTTAGCGCTATCCCGGGCACGGTAAGCTTACACCCTCTCGAATGGCGAAGAATGCGCGAAACTCGATATCTGATGGCAATTTCTGGCCTATTATGTATACGCGCTTATGAGCCAGGCTTTAAGTTTGGAATATTATATAGATATCCTCGTATATATTTTGTTTTCTGGGGCGGCAAAGCCTGATGAGGCGAGTTTCGAAATTTGCGCATTGTTGATGGGGAGAAAGCGAGCGCATTTGGAACTTGATAGTCACTCGGTTTCAGCATGACATCATGCGATCTGGCTGAATTCTGATAATAATACGCACATTATGATATACCGTCGGTAAATATTTGGGGTAAATTCTGTGTAGTATAGTTGAGGACGGAGATCCTAGATATTGTTGTACTTGAAGAAGCTTACAATCACTTTAATCCAGGTTTTTATATTGTTGTGAATAGAGAGAAAGAGAGGCGTAAACCAGAGCCTCGTTTGGCGCGATTAGCTCCGAGCGGAAAACCGGGCTGGAATTACATTTTAAAAAGCCTTGCTATTTTCCTTGAAAGTGGAGCCGTTTCACAGTTGTATCTAGTTGCAGCGAGCCACTGAGGGAATATTGTAAGGGGAGATATACTTTACACGCTGAATGCAAGGATGCATGCGATATATATCCCAGTTGTAAGAACTTGCAGTTCATGAGGAAAAGTCCCAAGTAGGAGGGCGTGTCTAGGTAGTTGGAGTTGGGGGTGAATATCGACCTTTTGATTGGCATGTGTCTGACCTTTGAATTGACACATCGCATCACAACACACTCAACATTTTCTTGATATTCCTGCAAGCGTAACTCTAGCAGTGCCACGTTTCTGAGCAGTGCATAAATTGACTGAGTCCATAAAAAAACACCAGACAAAACTTTTAAATCCAAAATCAAATCCTGAAAAAGTATGAAAAGAATTAATGTCTTACTTGATAGAATATTATTTAAGCACTATGAATATATTACAAGTAAACGCCACGTTATAGGAATCTTGAAACTTGGTAAACAATGTCATCAGTTTTTCCTTAGTTAGTGATTAAAGTTCAATATTTTTTATTCAACTTGGAATCAAATTAAATATTTACGATAATAATACATGCATAACACTTTTCCCGACACGTAATTATAGTTTGAAAAATAAACAAAGCAGAAATGGACACAGCTGAACCCAGAGCCGATTCATGCGATATTTTTCAGTCAAACGTAGCTGAGGTTTTTAGGTAACATTCAACGCTGTCATTCGCGTACATGGGTCCTATGAATTCTGGGTCCACTTATATTCCTGTCCCTGTTACATTCTGACGTCTATAATTTTGGAATTCTGGATGCATTCCTTAATGCAGTCGTCCTTCAAGAGTAATTATTAATCGCAAACTAACTACCCAACAAATAAACAATTGTTTGAAGTCTCTTTTAACGATACTTGAAAGGCAAACTATAGAATACCAAGGACAGGAAAATTGTCACACTTTGGATCCTAAATTTATAGAATGACCCGTATTCCTTGTGAGAAATTAGATTCGATACTATACTCTTGCCAGCACGAGTACAGCAACGAGACCGAAAATTCTCGCCTCTCATAACCTCCAAACCTGATATTATTCATATTATACTGAACCCCGATTTGTCCTCGGAATGATTTTCCACCGAGTTGATTTCTCAGTTTTCAATTTGCGATTATTACTATCGTCCAAGTCTTCACACGGATTGCAATTTAAAAGAAAAATGTTCAGCAGTCCGAAAACTGAACGGCGATCGAAGAGATCGTATATAAACGGCTCGCTCTTTAAAGTGTCTGAAAAAGAAAGCTCTCTCGCTTCCTTGAACTTGGGTCGGCTCGCTTTATTAGCTCTGGACCCGAGCTACTTTCCCCTCCTTTTTAGTCAATGGCTTCGGACTTTGCGTGGCAGGGGTCTGTTAAGCTAAGTAATAACATAGCCATATTTCTATGTGTAGTTACACAGCGATGATGACCGATTTAGTTCTGCTCCAGTTGCCGTCTGAATCTCGGGTCACTTGAAACCGCCGATTGAGCTGAGAAAAAAACAACCTATAGAGCTGGTGCCAGGACCCAGTAAAGAGAGTCAAAAGAACGAAATTGTTTTGGAATGAGGCATTCTATCGTCTTTACAGACTGTCGGGTGTACTTTATTAGACCGCTTTTATATTTATCTATGTTTAGAAATGAAACACGGAAATAAACGAACCTTTCTGTGTGGATTTGTTGGTGCCCCGTAACCACCCGGGCAAGTTTTGGGGAAGACAATGACATTGCTTTCTTAAGTTATTGGGAAAAGAACAGGAATTTGACAATACTTCCAACGCCTATATAGAACTGCCTTCGTCGGCAGTTTTGAGTCACGTGATTTGTATACTGTTAATCAATCTGTTTAAAGATCCGAGTCGTGAAAACTACTGTGCTAATATTTTTTATACTTTTATTTATTATCCACATCCAACAGCAGAACAAACCGGACAAAATTTACTAATGAATTACCGATGCTCAAACAAACAATAAAAAACTGTGGTTTTAAAGAAATGAAGAATGTCGGAAATAGACCATTGATGCTCACGGGTATATCATAATCAAGTAACAACAACCTCGTTTTAATATACTTTTTTTTCAACTTCCCTGAGAACAAGGATTTCACATCGGCTTGTCTTGATTCCCGAGGCAAGCCACCTACCGCATAGTTCTAAATGACAAAGACAATATTGATTTTGCCACAGTAAAAGTACACGGGGCCGCAAGTTCTTAACACACAGTTATAACTCTTCCCCCTTCCCTCCTATATATATTTTTTTCTCACAAGATTGCCATTAAAAAAAGCCAACGAACAGTAAGATGAGGAGTGGAAGGAGTAGCGTACTTTTGTCAGGGTTTCCCTGCACCGTCTTTTTCCCCGGCATCTGTTGCCCTGCTATGCCCCCGGCACAACTTTAAGCGCGTAATAGGCCACTTCTCCCTGACGGAATTGTCGCACATAATAGCATTACACCCCGGGTTTGTGCCGATTTCGGCCCGCGCACCTGATTCGGGATACTGTTTACGGCATCTTAAACTGGGACTCTCGCGCGGCAAAGCAGATTAACCAGGTAAAGGCGGGCAGTGGAAAATTAGGGGGGCCTGGACCCCTACTTTGATCCCCTGGGGGCACGTACAGCTACCTGCACCTGTGCATGCACTTTCATTGGCGGCAGGGCTGGAAATTCGATTATCAGTTTTCTGCAATTTCTGGCGCTCAAAGCCAAGCAAAGAAGAAAAAGGAGCAAAATTTGAAGTTCTACTGTATTATAGTTAAACCCGGACCCGCGCGACAAGCAATTTCGCACAAAAGCGGAGCGTCACTCACAAGACTTTGTACTTCTACTCTGGTTGATCCCCTTTCACTTGCCTGGGTATTAATCTAAACAATCCTCACGGGCTATCCCTCCGGGACACGAATTGATTTTAGTGAGATGCAGACATGTCAGCTCCACCCCCGTGCTTGACTTTCAAATTAGTGAAGATCGAGTCGAGATGAGTAGGGATCTGATCAAGTGCGCATTGTACAACCATTTTGGTCAACCAAGAAGGCAACAGTAACACCCCTTCGCTTGATAAGCAGCGGCTTTTTTCCGATTTATGTACCTTATGCCTCGTTTTGTTAGAGGTTAAAATCAATTAAAGGCTATACCACACAGAGGACGGTCGCGATATAAGTCAAATGGCGTACTGGTACTTTCTTTGCCTTCCCCTTGTCACCAAGCCGGTTCGAATCCATCCTTGTGCATTTTGCATTATTGGGTTGCAAGTCCACACTGGCTTTCTCTCGGAATAAAGCGTCTTTGTTATCAACAATTTTGTTCACCTTTCTTCGTCGTCTTCCGAGTTTTAGTTCTGGGCTTTACTTTAGAACGGTAGTTGGATTTTACGTCCAAATGCCCTTGGCACGTTGTCAAGTTAAAGAAATGAATCTGATTACTTATTCAGGTTCAGATAATCTGTTTTACCTGATGTGACAACATCGGTAATACCGGACTAAAGATTAGCTTATCTCATTAAAGTATGATATCTTTATACCTTTACATTTTGAGATAGGAAGCCTTTCTTTCACACTTGTTGGGGATCGCAAGTAAATTTGAAGACCCAACTCCTGCACGTTATGGCTACTTATATACTTATCGACTATCAAGATGTCGAAAGCCCTCTCTGTTATGGCTATGGCTATGACTATGGCTAGACATGCCAAGCCCAAGCCATATTAAGTTTCATCGGCTGTCATCCGGGGGCAATGTGACTTCCTCAACAACAAACACTATTAAACGGACAAGGGACAAACCTTAGCCCCACTCTGGCACAGACTTCTTCCCTTGCTTCTAGCTAACTTTGCCCGTCTCCTAAACAACCCTTGCCTCCCAAACAAACATCGACCGGGGGCTTTTTCTTTCCCTCCTACTTCTCCGTAGCCTCCCCCACGGTCGGGCAGTTTTATTGGCCATGTGGCCAGGGGCACTCTAAAACTGTACCGCCGTTTCTGACAAGCGAAACCAGATCAGTTCCTTGTAATGTAAAGAAACATGAATATCATATACAATGCTATATATACTCGCCATTTTTTCCCCAGCAGTTCTCATGTCATGGCAAACGCTCCCCCTCATAACAGATCCCCTTGCCTTATAGTTTTGTCACCACAGGCGAGTAAAGAGACGGCAACTCCAAGTTTGTTGTGCGTCATAACATGTTATAAGAAGCGCAGAAAGAGCAGGGACACGGACCAAGTTTGTCGCATTTTCTGCCTGATTTGAGACAACTCGAGCGAGCCAGAGTCAACTCGGGCCGGCTTTTTTTTCTTGCGTGAGCCGCTAACAAAACACTGCACTAAGAGCTGCTTGTAAAACCGTAAGAACTTTTTGCATGCATGCTGTGAAAAAGGAATTCAAAGTTACGAATTTATTTCCATTGCGACAGTTTATTTTTATTTGGAGAACGCATCGGTATTTTGTTATTTTTTTATGGTTACTGCTAGCGTAATCCTTTTTTGGTTGAAGTTTAATTATCATTTCCTCACAAGACACTAGTTTGTGAGTGGGTGGCACATGCGTCAGTACATTAACTATTGATAAAAGGGTGAGATTCCCTTGACATAGTGGACAAGGAAACTGTAAAGAATGGTTATTATCACGCAATACATCTGTATTTTCATGTCTTTTTCGTTTAGAACTCCTTTAAAGTGTTTTGGTCCTTCTGAGGATTTTGACAAAGCTTCAAACACTCCTTTTATCTTGTATCTTTGCAGAGAGCTACGATAGATGGAAGACGACCTGCCATTGCGTCCTCAGCCAACGTAAGAAAACAACTGACAGCTCAAATGTTCGGCTGCCGGTGTTGCTATTCAACCAATGGATGTAGGTATTGACCCCAAATATAAGTGTTTTTTTCATATTCCTTTCCCCCCAAAAACTCCAAATCAAATTGGTTAGGAAACTGTTTAGTTTGTGCGTGCATTGAGGCGGAACAATACATGAATTGAGGTTATTTTCTCTAAAGGAAATTGGCGTTTCGTTTATCAGAATCATAATAAATATTTGGGACAATATCAGAACATTTTGACTTCCAAAGACATGTTTTTTTTTTCACCCATAACCCTTTAAGACATCAATTCTGTGATAACAGCCTTTTTTGTACACTTTGAAACGTTTCTGGCACGAATGGCTATTAAAATTAGATTTTTGTTAAAATGTTAATAATTGTTTACTTGTCTTCACTTGATTTTTAATGAATGAAAACGATTAACTGAAGTTTTTCTTTGTTTTTAAGTTGACGACAACAAGACGAAAGAAAAGTTCTAAATCGAGCAATGTTTTTAGTCTGAAGTACATTTGAAGTTAAAAAATACTTACATAGGCCTATCATTCTCTTGAAAAGACTAAATAATTGGTGTTCGTCATGTGGAGGGAAGCTTTATCTGGACAAAGTCTGTCAATGTTCGGAGAGAAGTACATGTAAGTAAGTGACGATTTAACAGAACCGGTAATGAGCACAACTTCTTATTATGAGAAATAAACCATGTTACAATACTCTTTTCCTATTTTCAGCACACAGGAAGTGTCATGAATTATTTTGTGTAAAAAAAACCCAAGATGCTGATGCAATAAATGTAGGGATGTGGATGATACTGGTCGTCAGGATAATGACAATTAGGATGACGAAAACGACAATGAATGACGATGACGCAGGTAACAACAGCAATTGTGATAAAGCTGGTGATGTCAACGCCAAATTAAACAACTCTAATCGTGACATGTACGAGGATGACCATTATATGAATGTCATGGTAATGTAGTTGGCGAGGATGACATTGACAGCCAACAGGAACAGGCGACAGGCGATAGGCGACAGGCGATGGCTATGACAGAGACGACAATACCAGATTTTGTGACTTCATTGCAACTAAATAACTGATGTCAACCTGCAATGACACGACAAATTGGAGAAGTATCTAAATAAAATGACCGGCCCGACCTTTGAGACCCAGATCAATTATTGTATCCAAATTAATTTGGAAATTTAGCCCTCGAGTTTGAAGTCGCGTGGGATGTACGCCAAATTGCTTGCAATCAAACCGCAGACAACATGACAAAACCAGATTGGAAAGTCTGAGAGTAGTTTCTAGGGGGAAAAAGACGCAATAATATGCCCCTATACAGTGACTGCCTTGAATCTTCCAAAGCATCTGCCCGTCGTGTCTTCTGAGAGACCGTTCCTTGCTCGGCTCGCATCACTTTTATCATGTCGCGATCTCCTCGTCTTATAATTAGGTTTAATTGAACGGCATTTGGCAGCGATTTTCAGCGGAACAATATCCCCGGGTGCTGGGGTAAATCTCGCCGGACGCGGGGGGAGCGCTGGAGAGAGAAAGACGGAGCGAATGGGAGGGAGGGGACCCATCGACTTAAGTCCGGAAAATTGGTTCTTTCCCTGGAGATGGGCTTGCCCGGAATTATCTGGACAATAATCTCCGCTCTTTCCCCCTGTTTTTAAAGAAGGGTTTTGAAATACGCCGGGAGATTGCGCGGGGAATCCGCTATTAGATCTCAGGCAAGAGTTGGGGACGCAATTTTCCAGACGATACATGGGACCCAAGGCTACGGGACTGGCGCACAAAGGGTGGTGTCACCTACCAAACTATACAGACGTCAAGTGATGCAAAACCTTAGAGTACAAAAAAGAATTGTAGATCGTTTATTGGAGTCACGCATTTTCAATGTCCCCCGAGGAAAAAAAATTAAGAATTGAAAATCAGAACAAATCGGTATTTCATATTATTTAACAAAGATGGATTAACCTGTCGTAGTTTTTTTTTATTTATTATTCTGAATGGTTTTCGTGAAGCAGTTGTCCAACTTTAAAATTGTCGTCAGTTCTTGTCCATGGGGTGAGTGTGAATGTAGTCTTATAGGCCTATAGGAACGAATTTGAAGGGAAAAATATGAAAATAACAAAGGGTAATTAGAGTGTCAAAGGGATTGTTGACAGAATTAGCCGTGTTAAAAAAAACCACCAAGAATTTTTAAGGCTGAAAAAAAATAAATACTTGACACGGTTAACTTGAGACTTATAGTTGTACACTGAAACAAATGTAGTGATATGCATCAACACCAACATGATCTGTATTCATACCTGAACGGCTCATATACAGTAACTGTATACAGTAAACTCAACACGACAGTTTTTGCAAGGTACGTTGTCCCCAAAGGTATAACTTTTGACGCTAAGTTGTCTCCCAAAGGGTACCCTTTGCGATGATTATCTTTACTCTGCAATTATTATAATTATCATCCATTTTAAACACGGCTTCTGTTTTTAACCATCCCCTTGAAACTGCAACTTCCCTTTCTCCTTTCGTCTTATATTTCAGCACAGGTCTATTCCTTCCTCTGTTTCTCCTAAAATTGATCCTAAGGTTAAGTGAATATAATGTCCTCAAAAATAACATTGGAAATAATTATCGGACGACAAAATCTTTTTGTATTTATATTTTCGTAATATTTTGGACGTATGCACCTCCAATATAGCCTAAATTCAATTTGCGGAAATTTGCTACAAAAGGTCAGAAAATATATTGACCTCACGTTGCTTCCTGGTCACGTGATCGTTTTCAACATGGCGTGCAGAGATTCAGGTGTCTATTTATGGGGGAGGAGCTAAAATTCAGTCAGCGGGGACACCGTTAATCAAATCGCTCGGCAAGCTGCAAACTTGTTTTGTGTCTCTCTAGACCGGAGAAGTCAAGCAGGTATACAGATACCAAATAATAGAAGTGGTTGTCAGCGGTAACTTTAGCCTGACCAGCGATACACAATCCCCAGGTGAAAATGTCCAGACAGGATCCACCAATCAACCCCTTTACCCCGTGCCTCCTCAACACCCCCTACCCCATGGCCCGTCCCCCCCTCCCACATATAATCTCTATCGCCTGAGGCACCTCACACCTAACGCTCGATAATTTGGGTTCTACTCCCCCTTGTCCCTTCCTCCCCCGCTCTCCCTCCACGCGACGATACCGCGAGCAGAGATGATGGAAACGGGGGAAGAGGGACGAGATTGGACAGCGTGCAAATTAAAATTTCCTGGGCTTGTTGATCGAGCGGCTGGCCTGAGCCTAGGCGCAGGGTGAGTCACGGAGGGAGTATACACGCCTTGCAGTGCGAGTGTTCAAACCATCATCATCATCATCACCATCACCATCATCATGCTACGTGTGCGGGGTGGCTGGTCAGGCTCTAACGTGGCGAGAACATCACCCTACAGGCAGAGCGTTACAGACGCACAGCAGGAGACTTGGGGCCGGAGTGAGAGAGCCGAGACGAACGTACGGCAATTCTGATGAAGGAGGACAAATCAAACTCGATTGCAAGGAATTGCACAGTCATCCTCAATCTCTCTCGACATCACCAACTTCTGTAATAATTGCAACAAACGGGTGGGACGTTGATGAATCTTAGGGATAGGGGTTGGCGTTGATTGTGATCGCGATCACGCCTGGACTTGATCCGGCTGGTATTTATTCGCAGCTTCAACTCTGGATCGCAATTTGTAGGGTCTGATTGGAAAAAAAGTAGCATCCTTTCACAGTTATTAAAAAAAGGAGGGGTAGTCAGAAACTATTGAGATTTGAATGTATTTTCCTTCCTTATACGTTGACAAATAATTTTGCGTAAAGCGGAGAAAGTTCCAATAGTATTCACATACCAAATATAGAGCAGTGTTTATGTCAATCAAAGACAATGTTTTTGGTAATGTTTAAGACTGTTCGAGAGTTCCAACGATCGGAGTCGAGTGCAATGTTGCTAATTGTAGCCATCACAAGCGAATTTTATACTTAAAGCTACGCATTCTTGAGAATAGAAGTGAACGTCAAGCTTTGTTCATTAATGTTATTTTTTATTTACTGTTTAGTCTCAAAAGCGAGACTTAAATTGACGACTGTAAAATGTAATATCCACCCTTATGTAAGGACACCAAGAACTAGGCCAAACCGTTCAAACATGACGGGCATCATGCGGCGTATGTTCTAATCATGATACATGTTATACGCTCATGCTAGGGCGTTTGGAAGTTTCCGAGTCACCACTGCAGTCAATTAGGTTATTTATGAGCGGCGCTCGTCATCAACCTGTTATCCGATACGTCAATTACTGACAAATGGGTTTCAAATTTAAATACACGACCGTCTGTCAAAGACTGAAATACAAAAGTCACGCATGAGGTGATTCAGTAATCTAGCTAGATCTACAATTAAAGTTCAGATGTAATTCTAGTGCTGCAAAACTTGCGTGGCCAAATACGACAGAAACATGACTCACATGGCTAAGCAACAATTCTCATTGTTAGAGAGCTTTCTTTACATGTCAGTTACAGAGGAAGACAGTGTAACATTCTGTCATGGGAGTACATTATGTACCTCAGTGTTGTAGACAGGCAATAGGAACCATTAAAAATGCTACCAGGAAAAATGGTCTATTAAATCACCATTTTGTGTGATATAATTACACAAGTCTCACATACATCTATATAAATAGTTCGATATAAGGTGCACATTGCTGATTATTGTGCCCAATAAATGGGAAAAAATAGTGATTTAACAGACATTTTCCGAACTGCATTATGCCATTGTACCGTCTCATGACAGTATCGTTATTTTCTAATGCTCACAACATGTGGCGCAGTGTGTACGTGACAGTTCATGTACATGGAATGTGGTCGAGGGTCCCTTAGGAGTCTTTCCAGGAATTTGGAGTAATTTTATTTTTTGACCAAAATGTACAAAAATTGCAAGGGGTTAGCCTTACATTTTTAATGAAATTTGGCCAAAATATGAATTTCTTTTAATTGATATATCTGTCCCCAAAACAAATTGGAATGCGGTGAAGGGGCCTTTAGGAGGCTTTCCAGGAAGTTTGGAGCAATTTCATTTTTTGGCCAAAATTGACAAAACTTGCAAGGGGTTAGCCTTACATTTTTAATGAAATTTGATAAAAATATGAATTTCTTTTAATTGATATATCTGTCCCTCAATCGAGTTGAAACGTGGTCGAGGGGCCTTTAGGAGTCTTTCCACGAAGTTTGGATCAATTTCTTTTTTTGTCAAAATTGACAAAAATTGCAAGGGGTTAGCCTTACATTTTTAATGAAATTGGGCCAAAATATGAATTTCTTTTAATTGATTTATCTGTCCCTAAATCGAGTTGGAATGTGGTCGAGAGGCCTTTAGGAGTCTTTCCAGGAAGTTTGGAGCAATTTCATTTTTTGGCCAAAATTGACAAAAATTGAAAGGGGTTAGCCTTACATTTTTAATGAAATTTGGCCAAAATATGAATTTCTTTTAATTGATATATCTGTCCCCAAATCAAATTGGAATGTGGTGAAGGGGCCTTTAGGAGTCTTTCCAGGAAGTTTGGAGCAATTTCATTTTTTGGCCAAAATTGACAAAAATTGCAAGGGGTTAGCCTTACATTTTTAATGAAATTTGGCCAAAATATGAATTTCTTTTAATTGATATATCTGTCCCCAAATCAAATTGGGATGTGGTCGAGGGGCCTTTAGGAGTCTTTCCAGGAAGTTTGGAGCAATTTCATTTTTTGGCCAAAATTGACAAAAATTGCAAGGGGTTAGCCTTACATTTTTAATGAAATTTGGCGAAAATATGAATTTCTTTTAATTGATATATCTGTCCCCAAATCGAGTTGGAATGTGGTCGAGGGGCCTTTAGGAGTCTTTCCAGGAAGTTTGGAGCAATTTAATTTTTTGGCCAAAATTGACAAAAATTACAAGGGGTTAGCCTTACATTTTTAATGAAATTTGGCCAAAATATGAATTTCTTTTAATTGATATATCTGTCCCTCAATCGAGTTGGAATGTGGTCGAGGGGCCTTTAGGAGTCTTTCCAGGAAGTTTGGAGCAATTTCATTTTTTGGCCAAAATTGACAAAAATTGCAAGGGGATGGCCTTACATTTTTTATGAAATTTGGCCAAAATATGAATTTCTTTTAATTGATATATCTGTCAATCAATCGAGTTGGAACGTGGTCGAGGGGCCTTTAGGAGTCTTTCCACGAAGTTTGGATCAATTTCTTTTTTTGTCAAAATTGACAAAAATTGCAAGGGGTTAGCCTTACATTTTTAATGAAATTGGGCCAAAATACGAATTTCTTTTAATTGATATATCTGTCCCTAAATCGAGTTGGAATGTGGTCGAGAGGCCTTTAGGAGTCTTTCCAGGAAGTTTGGAGCAATTTCATTTTTTGGCCAAAATTGACAAAAATTGCAAGGGGTTAGCCTTACATTTTTAATGAAATTTGGCCAAAATATGAATTTCTTTTAATTGATATATCTGTCCCCAAATCAAATTGGAATGTGGTGAAGGGGCCTTTAGGAGTCTTTCCAGGAAGTTTGGAGCAATTTCATTTTTTGGCCAAAATTGACAAAAATTGCAAGGGGTTAGCCTTACATTTTTAATGAAATTTGATCAAAATATGAATTTCTTTTAATTGATATATCTGTACCTCAATCGAGTTGAAACGTGGTCGAGGGGCCTTTAGGAGTCTTTCCACGAAGTTTGGATCAATTTCTTTTTTTGTCAAAATTGACAAAAATTGCAAGGGGTTAGCCTTACATTTTTAATGAAATTGGGCCAAAATATGAATTTCTTTTAATTGATTTATCTGTCCCTAAATCGAGTTGGAATGTGGTCGAGAGGCCTTTAGGAGTCTTTCCAGGAAGTTTGGAGCAATTTCATTTTTTGGCCAAAATTGACAAAAATTGAAAGGGGTTAGCCTTACATTTTTAATGAAATTTGGCCAAAATATGAATTTCTTTTAATTGATATATCTGTCCCCAAATCAAATTGGAATGTGGTGAAGGGGCCTTTAGGAGTCTTTCCAGGAAGTTTGGAGCAATTTCATTTTTTGGCCAAAATTGACAAAAATTGCAAGGGGTTAGTCTTACATTTTTTATGAAATTTGGCCAAAATATGAATTTCTTTTAATTGATATATCTGTCCCCAAATCAAATTGGGATGTGGTCGAGGGGCCTTTAGGAGTCTTTCCAGGAAGTTTGGAGCAATTTCATTTTTTGGCCAAAATTGACAAAAATTGCAAGGGGTTAACCTTACATTTTTAATGAAATTTGGCCGAAATATGAATTTCTTTTAATTGATATATCTGTCCCTAAATCGAGTTGGAATGTGGTCGAGGGGCCTTTAGGAGTCTTTCCAGGAAGTTTGGAGCAATTTCATTTTTTGGCCAAAATTGACAAAAATTGAAAGGGGTTAGCCTTACATTTTTAATGAAATTTGGCCAAAATATGAATTTCTTTTAATTGATATATCTGTCCCCAAATCAAATTGGAATGTGGTGAAGGGGCCTTTAGGAGTCTTTCCAGGAAGTTTGGAGCAATTTCATTTTTTGGCCAAAATTGACAAAAATTGCAAGGGGTTAGCCTTATTCTTTAATGAAATTTGGCGAAAATATGAATTTCTTTTAATTGATATATCTGTCCCCAAATCGAGTTGGAATGTGGTCGAGGGGCCTTTAGGAGTCTTTCCAGGAAGTTTGGAGCAATTTAATTTTTTGGCCAAAATTGACAAAAATTACAAGGGGTTAGCCTTACATTTTTAATGAAATTTGGCCAAAATATGAATTTCTTTTAATTGATATATCTGTCCCTAAATCGAGTTGGAATGTGGTCGAGGGGCCTTTAGGAGTCTTTCCAGGAAGTTTGGAGCAATTTCATTTTTTGGCCAAAATTGACAAAAATTGCAAGGGGTTAGCCTTACATTTTTTATGAAATTTGGCCAAAATATGAATTTCTTTTAATTGATATATCTGTCCCTCAATCGAGTTGGAACGTGGTCGAGGGGCCTTTAGGAGTCTTTCCACGAAGTTTGGATCAATTTCTTTTTTTGTCAAAATTGACAAAAATTGCAAGGGGTTAGCCTTACATTTTTAATGAAATTGGGCCAAAATACGAATTTCTTTTAATTGATATATCTGTCCCTAAATCGAGTTGGAATGTGGTCGAGAGGCCTTTAGGAGTCTTTCCAGGAAGTTTGGAGCAATTTCATTTTTTGGCCAAAATTGACAAAAATTGCAAGGGGTTAGCCTTACATTTTTAATGAAATTTGGCCAAAATATGAATTTCTTTTAATTGATATATCTGTCCCCAAATCAAATTGGAATGTGGTGAAGGGGCCTTAAGGAGTCTTTCCAGGAAGTTTGGGGCAATTTCATTTTTTGGCCAAAATTGACAAAAATTGCAAGGGGTTAGCCTTACATTTTTAATGAAATTTGATCAAAATATGAATTTCTTTTAATTGATATATCTGTTCCTAAATCGAGTTGGAACGTGGTCGAGGGGCCTTTAGGAGTCTTTCCAGGAAGTTTGGATCAATTTCTTTTTTTGTCAAAATTGACAAAAATTGCAAGGGGTTAGCCTTACATTTTTAATGAAATTTGGCCAAAATATGAATTTCTTTTAATTGATATATCTGTCCCCAAAACAAATTGGAATGTGGTGAAGGGGCCTTTAGGAGTCTTTCCAGGAAGTTTGGATCAATTACTTTTTTTGGCCAAAATTGACAAAAATTGCAAGGGGTTAGCCTTACATTTTTAATGAAATTGGGCCAAAATATATATTTCTTTTAATTGATATATCTGTCCCCAAAACAATTTGGAATGTGGTGAAGGGGCCTTTAGGAGTCTTTCCAGGAAGTTTGGATCAATTACTTTTTTTTTCAAAATTGACAAAAATTGCAAGGGGTTAGCCTTATATTTTTAATGAAATTTGGCCAAAATATGAATTTCTTTTAATTGATATATCTGTCCCCAAATCGAGTTGGAATGTGGTCGAGGGGCCTTTAGGAGTCTTTCCAGGAAGTTTGGAGCAATTTCATTTTTTGGCCAAAATTGACAAAAATTACAAGGGGTTAGCCTTACATTTTTAATGAAATTTGGCCAAAATATGAATTTCTTTTAATTGATATATCTGTCCCCAAAACAAATTGGAATGTGGTGAAGGGGCCTTTAGGAGTCTTTCCAGGAAGTTTGGAGCAATTTCATTTTTTGGCCAAAATTGACAAAAATTGCAAGGGGTTAGCCTTACATTTTTAATGAAATTTGATCAAAATATGAATTTCTTTTAATTGATATATCTGTTCCTAAATCGAGTTGGAACGTGGTCGAGGGGCCTTTAGGAGTCTTTCCAGGAAGTTTGGATCAATTACTTTTTTTTTCAAAATTGACAAAAATTGCAAGGGGTTAGCCTTATATTTTTAATGAAATTTGGCCAAAATATGAATTTCTTTTAATTGATATATCTGTCCCCAAATCGAGTTGGAATGCGGTCGAGGGGCCTTTAGGAGTCTTTCCACGAAGTTTGGAGCAATTTCATTTTTTGGCCGAAATTGACAAAAATTGCAAGGGGTTAGCCTTACATTTGTAATGAAATTTGGCCAAAATATGAATTTCTTTTAATTGATTTATCTGTCCCCAAATCAAATTGGAATGTGGTGAAGGGGCCTTTAGGAGTCTTTCCAGGAAGTTTGGAGCAATTTCATTTTTTGGCCAAAATTGATAAAAATTACAAGGGGTTAGCCTTACATTTTTAATGAAATTTGGCCAAAATATGAATTTCTTTTAATTGATATATCTGTCCCCAAATCGAGTTGGAATGTGTTCGATGTTTCTTTAGAAGTCTTTCCAGGACGTTTGGAGCAATTTCATTTGTTGGCCAAAATTGACAAAAATTGCAAGGGGTTAGCCTTACATTTTTAATGAAATTTGGCCAAAATATGAATTTCTTTTAATTGATATATCTGTCCCTAAATCGAGTTGGAATGTGTTCGAGGGGCCTTTAGGAGTCTTTCCAGGAAGTTTGGAGCAATTTATTTTTTGGCCAAACTTGACAAAAATTGCAAGGGGTTAGCCTTACATTTTTAATGAAATTTGGTCAAAATATATATTTCTTTTAATTGATATATCTGTCCCCAAATCGAGTTGGAATGTGGTCGAGGGGCCTTTAGGAGTCTTTCCAGGAAGTTTGGAGCAATTTCATTTTTTGGCCAAAATTGACAAAAATTACAAGGGGTTAGCCTTACATTTTTTAATGAAATTTGGCCAAAATATGAATTTCTTTTAATGATGGTTATGTCCCTTAATCGAGTTGGAATGTGTTCAAGGGGCCCGTAAGCATTCCAAAATTTCCAGAAAATAATAAATAAATTCTATAATAATCTACACATTTACACATTATGTCTCATGATACAATAACCCCTTTAAAAATCGCAAAATCAAAATCAAACAATTCTGCAGACACCAGTACTATTGTGAGTTTAACATAAAGCAAAACGTCCGCTGAAATACTAGTTTATAAAAAAGAAGCTGAATTGATGTAAAACAGTTCCCTTAGCTGGACCGATAGACTGGCAAAAATAGGAAACAAAGTTTATAAAGACTGCCCGTTAGCTCACAGTTTCCGGGGAAAACTGTTTATTTATTTTAGATGTTTGACAAAGAATAAATTAATAATTGTTTTGTGGAGAGCATGCAAAATGCTATCAGCAAAAAAACTGCTCATTTGTGATCATTTTATTACAACTAACATACCCTGTTAAATAAAAGCAACCAAAATATAACATCTATGCCGTAAAACTCAAATCGAAGATTATTTTTTTATTATCTCGAAATTGTCAATGTTAAAAAAAAAAGGCTTTGAAAGTCAGATCTTTTGTATTTACAAACAAGGATTTGCATAATCATTTAAAGACTTGCAACCAATGGATTTGTTCTAATACCTGAAATCGATGAGTTCTACCCAAAATATGAGTTCGACCTAGTTTTAAAACCATTTTGGCTTTGGAAAAGTAAGTGAGAAGAGAAAGCGTGAACATTTTCAATGTTGGCCCAACATTCGAATTACTGGTTCAGCGTATCACCGAGTCACAAAACACCGTTCACTACTATAGTACGTGCGATTGGTGCAAAAAGAGATAGAAAGTACTGTACAGGTTGACTGGCACTGGGTGATGGACACGATGAATAATTAACGAATTTGGGCAACCAAGTACTGCGTGGACTAAATGTTCTTACGTATTAAAAACACCTATGGGAATCAAGTTCAGAACTTAACGACAGGTGTTTTCAATCAATTACAGTATACCCTGCATTAGAAAAGTGTAAGGGAACATCTTGCGGCTATGCTATGAATATGCAGGAGCATGTTCATAAACGAAATTGCACTGGGAACACTGTTTTCTTTCTCACAAAAAAGTCATGTTCCCAAAACGAAAGTCCCAAAAGATGCTCCCGATAGACACTGACACAAACCAATGGTAGTTGACCTACAATGTAAAATGGTAGGCCTACTGCCAAATGGCAATGTTTATACACCACAGCACAATGTTTTTTTCTTTAAGGTTAAAAGTTAGATATTATTAGTTCCTTTACGTATCATGCACATAGGGTGCTGTAAAAAGAAGGAACCCCAATTTTGACAGGAAGTTTATCTTACTTATTTGAACTTTTATTTTTAATAATGTAGTGAAGTATAGCTCTTCAACAATACGTGGCGAACATTCTTTTTTTAAATCGCAAGAATAGTTTTATTATACTAATTTGAATGCAAGTCACCAAACTCATTGTTGTCCACGTGTAAGTCTGGTGTAGTGTTTTGAAATTAAGCTCCAGAGCTCAGTCAAGCGGATGGAATAAAGCCGTACGTGGACAAACAGGTTTGGCATATGAAAGTTTTAAACTACCATATCTCAGAGACTAAATACGCATTTGGAATAACTTTTTGTCACTCATGTTTAAAGATCAATATTTTAATACCATTAGATGTTTGAAAGTTGCTCAAAAAGTAGGTAATAATTGCTGTCAAAAGTGGGTTTGCTTCATTTTACACCACCCTGTGGTTGGATGTGCACAAGGCGTGGTCAGTACCGCACTTGCATGCCCCTCCCAGTGCCCCCTAACTCTCCCTTTGTAGCCGTTGAGGGGTACTTATGCATGGAGTTTGTTTTCACCACATACTTGCCATCGGAAGAAATGGGTGTCATCGAAGTCGTTGAGTAAGGGAATAAGACGGCGGTACGGTCGACACCTCAACTTACACAACCCGTTACCTGTTATTGCGCCCGTCTCCAGCAGACCAGAACGGTATAGCGTGCCTACTTCGATGCGACACCGTCCGTATATAGCTACCGACTTGCCCGGGGGCTAAACTTCGCGTGATCGGGACAGGATACCGGACTGAAAAAAGAGGGAAATCGACAAGAAAAAAGAGAGAGAGAGAGAAAATCCACTGAAAGGTAGTCGGGGTTTTCACTGTTATAGCTCTTGGAACAGGAACTCGTCTTTGAATCTTAACGCTTGACAGACACGTTTCCGTTTTGGCCTGAACCTATGGGCGGATGAACGACAACCGCATGCTCCAAGTTTATTGTTCTTTGTTCTAAGAAAATAGAAACTTCATTTATTTATAGAAAATTGCACAGTGCGTGAGTGAGGCATACTTTGGCGTAGTTCCTGTTCCAAGAAGGATTTTTTTATAACGAGCAAAGTAAGAATATTGACTGACGATTTTATTTTAATCCATGTTAAACGCTTACACTTTTCTGGTAATTGAAATTAATGTAGTTACGTGTGGACAATTTTGACCTCATTTTTTTGGAGAAAAATTCCCGCGTTCTCGCTAGCGTTTAAGTAATTAATCATATCCTTTTGAAGGCAGGAGTTAAAAAGTGATGCAAAATAGCCTCCTGTTCTATTCTGAAATAGGCCGCGGCCTTCCACATGTAAAAACGTTTTGGGAAAGAAAAAATACACCTTCAAGCATTCATTCATCTGTTCAACAGTATTACAAGAGTATTACTGGTAGCCATATTAATCATGAAACCTGTTACAATTTTAATTGCTTGTGCATATATCCTTTTTCAAAAATACATATCGCATCCAGTCTCCGTAAATTATAGCAGACAACAAAAACCACAAAATTCAATTGGAGAAATGAACTGTACATAAACGAGGCGGTGTCAAATCGGCCGTTAAAGCTCATTATTTAAGATTACTTTGCAGTGGAGAACAATAACCTAATATCTTGTCATTCCACCCATCGCCAAGTTCCGAACGAAATTCTCCTTTTGACGCTAGAATTATTTTATCTGGTCTACCAGAAATTCGAGCGCTATAAAACCCTATGACCAAACGAAACCCAGTTTCCCCACTGGAGCCGGATGCCAGTAGGGAAGCAAAGGTCAAACCGATTTGTAGCCCGCGCATGCTCCGAGAGACAGAAATTACAGTATTTGTTATTCTTACTCAGTAAGGAAAACACGGTTATACTGCGAACCATCAGGGGGATAGGGGGATAGGTGGTGAAAATGTCATTGATTAAAGAACAAATCCATTGACTTTTGCTAAGTGGTACACTCTGGGTGTCTTGACGAAGACGAACGATTTGGGAAGATTTTTCCTTTTATTGGAGGGGGTGGGGTGTCAGCTGGGAAAGGGTAAGGAACAAAAGTCAGACTAATAGGAGACACGTTTTGAAATGTCCCAAACTTGACTCAGTTTTCTGCACATTTCCTCATTTCTTTGACCGTGTAGCAGTTGTATTTTAAACACTTATCCGGACCTAGGCCGGACCCAGAACACAATTTTGTTGGGGGGAGGGAGGGGGGCAAAAATATTCTTTTTTTTCACCCCAAATTTGATATGAAAAACAAGGAGGGTACAACGACTCCGTTGCTTTTGTTGAAATTGTGTGTGTGATGTAGGCAGTGGCTGCCATTTTAATTTTGCGACGTCACTCAGTACCAAAACTTGGGGGGGGGGGATGGCCTCGGTGCCCCCCCCCCCCCCCCCCCATCCACCCTTGATCCGGACTGCCTTGAACAGTTGAACGGACACTGTTTTTTTTATTACAGATTGCGATCCATTTTGCCATGGACAATTGAGTGAAAAGTAATACATGTTAATCCTATACAAGCACTTAGTAAAATCCACCAACGGGAAACACACACTTGCTCGATTCTGCAGACATTGAAGACTTGAGGCCTCAATATCGATCATGGAGGTGCTAAGCCAAAAAAATCTGCTTAGAGAAAAATCTGAGAGAAAAAATCAGCGCAGAACCAGTTAATAGCAATATAGGCCTACATCGCCCTTTATTCTCGCTGGTAACCTTTTTTTCTATTTTGTCAATGATGAACACTTTTTTGTGTGCTCACCAGTTTTATGAATGACCCGTGATGATATTTGAGGTTGAAGTAGGGGGGGGGGGGGGGGTGTTAAAACAAAGAAAGCACAAATAACCTTGAATACGATACGGAGCAAGAAATGGATTTGTCTTCATTTGCAGCGTTCTTTCTTAAGTCGCCTCTGTCCCTTGGTAATACAGTGTGGCAGTCAGTGTTTCATTGAGGGTCCGATGTCATGAAGCTAATAAGTAGAAAATGCTGAGCATTTCTGTGTGTGTGCTGAGCATATAATTTATCAGTCGAGGTCAGTCACTATACATGTATAGTACATCCATAAGTTCCTGTATAAAGCATTTTGGCCCGAGATGGCCGTTCAAGGATGGCTCCAGGACGGAAGACAGTCGCGTGTTTCAGAGAATCGAACCCGCCCCTTCCAATTTAGGGCAAACGCGATGACAGAGATGGTTGTTTGAATTTCACGGGGACGGAGCTTTTTCGTCAAAATCGTTGTTTTTTAGGGGGCGGGAGGATTGGGGGAGGTGGGGAGGGTGGCAGAGATGCGTATAGGTGCACTTGCTTCAGGAGCAGCACAACGTGCCAATGATGTGCAATCGTTTGCAACGTCAGTATTGACGTTTGTAAGAATACAATAATAATTATTGTTTTATCGACATTAATTTTTTAATCTAGAACACATTTTTTTTTTAGTGGGGGGAGGGGGGCAAAAACAAATTTACGGCGAGGAGTTCGGGGCCTGCTTAAGGGCCCTGGAAATTTTTTGGATACTAAATGCTCTGTTGTGCGATCTGAGGCAATTTCTGACCACTTTAACCATTTTCTTTTAGCAAAAGATGGTGGTGTTCGCAGTGGCTGCCTTGTTTGCGACGTCACTTTTAAAAACAAAAAAAATGGGTTCAGTTTTTTTGGGGGGCCTGTTGGCCTCCCTGGATCCGCCTTTGATAATATGCGTTGACTACGAAACGCAAATATTATTTTTCAGCAAATAATCCGGAAAAAGATGTGTTCATTCGCCGTTTTTTGTCCACCCGTGAATTCCAGTAATTAGGGTGTAAGCGGAACAAACAATTGCAAAAATGCACGCACAGACCTTGAACCTGCGTAATCTAATTGTCAGCACATGGTACAATGTTTTGTAAAACACTGTGGATTCTAATGATGGGAACTTTTTTTTAATGGCCAACCAGGAAGGGGATATGTACATGGGGGATTTTGCAGTTTCAATTTCTGAAGCACCACTTTCGATTTAGTGCATTTAGGCGAAACGCATGTTACTCATCTATTTTCCTGATACCCGTATAGTAAGCCATTTCTTTAACGGTTTGGTTGATTTACAGATACCTTTTGTGTTGTAGATATAAATTATAAACAATATGAGTCGTTTATCGGTACAGGCTGCCATTGTAGGTCGTCGTTGCAGTGAATTCGGAAATTCAACCGCGCGTTATGTCAAAGCTCCTCCTGGAAAGAAGGCTAATACTGAAACGATGGCAGCATGGGTAAGGCTATTCAAAGATACAATATTATACCACAATGCCCAATTACGCATTAATTACCAATTTGAATTAAACGAATCAGTTATGAGTAACTACAAGTTCTGTCATAGAGGGGCGTGGTTACAATTCAGATAGGAATACGGAGGTGCCTAGGGGTGGATCCAGGATTTTTTTTTAGGGGGGGGGGGTTCAGACCCGTCAGATTTTCTGATGTCCGATTGTTGCGGACAGGCGGACATGATGCAGCACATTGTTACTTATAATTTTTTTTTTGGTGTCAGAGAGGTAGGGTGTGTTTCCGAATCCCCCCCCCCTCTTGCAGATCCGCGCCTGGGTGCCATACAGACTACTTAAGAAACCATTTTGGTTTTGTGGAAGAAAATTACGTATTGGTGAGATTAGCGGTGATTTACTCATGTTGATGAACAGATCGCAGTCCAGCGCGTCGAGACCAAACTGCCCTACCGCACAAAGCTCTGATCTTCCCCATTTAGCCCTGCTACTCGCACGCCTCTTCGGAAGTTTCGTCTTCGGAATTGGAGCAGTTGATTTATACCCGCCTTCGCCGCCATGCAGAAGTATCACTGACGTCTTTTGCGATTGTTCTAAAAATTAACCTGAAATTAACCATGTCTCAACGACAACTACAGACCATATATATTTAAACTCAGACTGTGAAGAATATGAGGACAGGTTACAACATATCAAAAAAGCCTATGGCGATATCATACAATTAGGCCTAATGGTTCAAATTCAACAAAACATCATTTTCTTCTGAGGTATTTGGTGGATCATGTGGTCCTGTATAGTTCACAGACCTACTCAAGGAAACGATTACAGCAAGTGGTATATTCTGACTCATAAAAAACAACGTAAATGTTGTTTCTTCAAACTAATTCTCTTGTCCAACAACGGAAACAACACATCGTAAATCTTAGCGGGCTAGAACGGTCACGTGTAGTGCGTTCCCACGGTGGTTGCACAATAATGCCCTGTTGCAAAAATAACAAAAACATTTATACGTGTACTAATCTTTGAACTGTTGTTTTTGTTCTCATGGTTAAAGGTAATCTGCAACAATCATGATCGTTTCCGGAAAAAACTCCAAATGAAAGGCAGAATGTGTTACGACTGCTGTCTTTGCCCACTTAAGATACTAAATACCGCCATTCACAAATATTGCACTTTGCATTCAGTGAGCTTCTGCCAAAAATTTAAGTACACTCCTAGGCGCAATATGCATCAAATCAAAAATCATTCGAGAGTATGTATGCTGGGATAATCTTGTGTGCATTTCAAAAAAAAATTGAAAGAATAAACCTTGGAAATCCAAGTTGTGCTACTGGTGAAAGTTGATAAAACCGTATTAATCGGTAAGAAAAGCCAACAAACAATTAATGAACAAACCAAACATACAAAGAAAGAATAACACCCGTGACAAGTTTTGTCCCCGCAATTGTCATCAAATTTCGTAATGTCACGACCCCTTTAGATTACCAATTTTTCCCACGAGTGAACAATGTATTGGCTTGCAGAATACAAAACAGTTTATCCTGTACAAAGGGTTGTCGTGCCTGACCGTCCTGGTCACGGGAAGTCGCTACCACGAGCTTCGGTTAAATCGGAAGTTGTCCAATCCTCTCTCGATCTCATTGCCTGTCATTATGGGACCATTGCGTGCCTCCAACAGCACAAACAGATGCCCTGATGACGTCAATACCGACCACAACAAGGAAAAGGACCATGGAAAAAGCAGAGAGAAAAGAAAGACTGGACAAAAAACTATTAATGGAACAAAGGTGCGGCTGAAAGTTTCCGCGCATGCTCACTGACGAATTGGAGCGACAGTAATTGCATTGTTTAGCAGGTGAACGGAGTCCGTGGACAGGAGGGCGCCTGGCGCTTGGTGGCGCTTGGTGGCGCTGTTGCTCGTTAATGGTACGGTCTTTTGTTAATTGTTTTTACAATGGCTGGAGATGATGAAATATCGGGTGAGGTTAATGCGCCACGGACAGGCGTGCAAGAGTGGATCAATTAACCGTGAAAACATTTGAAACGATTTAATTAATTTAAAGAAGGGGGTTAGGGGAATGATTTTAACAAAACGCTCCCATCTCCCCAAATGGGGACCACCAGATTTACACAGTCACGATGATTTTGTTTCCCAGTGTTTGGTGTGACCATAGAGCAATCACCGGGGTGGATAAAAACGTGTGTGGCTTTTTATTTTTAATTCTGCAGACTGATTCAGACGAAAAATACCAGGTTGCCCACCACACCAACTTCGTTCAAATTAAGATGTCTTCCCAGATGGTAAAACTTACCTTTAAGTTTAACCAAGAGTTCTAGGAGGGTAACATTAACCGAAATGCACCATTGTGATGCTAAACATTTGTTGTTGTTATTTTAATGCCGTGAGATAACTTGCCATTCTCCTAACCAACATTTCGAAGGCTGGCATTTGGTAGTCCTCAAATCATGGCCATTTAGCGCGAAATGGCACTTTCCCCGTACAGGCCATTAGCAAGAGTAGAAGTTTTGCTTTTGACCCGGATTTTCTTCACGGCTTCAAGACGCAATATTAAGGATATATGCAACACATTTGCATTTAACAATGGTAAGAAAACAAATTTCCTTGATCGTTTAATAAGAGAAGGTAAGTAATTTGTAATACTCCAAATAATAGAGGCTTATATAAAATGCTCCAACAGCGTGAACACGCTCCGAATGGGTGTTTGATTTATCGACATCGCTTCCGTCTTCTCCTTGACTATCGACAGAGGTCGCTCTTCACAAAATGTGTGGGTATCTTGTACGTTTCTTTTTTTCACAAGGGATCGTATCAAAAATTCGTTTTGGAATTGCAAAATACTTTTTTTATGCCTGAATGTATACAGCACAGTACCGTAGATCAAAATCTGAATAACGAATTTGACGATATAAAAAAGCTGACTGATGTAACGATTATATTCATTCATTCATTTGTTTGTGCCCGGTTATTATCGAACGAAACATTCTATATTATACACTACAGAGTACATCTCTATACAAAATCAAATACGAATGAGATGTAGAATTTGAGAGCCGAGATTTACTTTTCAATGAAATTTAAAGTTGGTGTATACGTGGCTTTTGGGTGTGGCACCTTGAAAAAAATAGATTTTCAAATTGAATTGATAATTTTCTAGCATTACATTAGTTATTAGATTCCCAATGAGACGGCGCACGAAAAACAGCGGTCCATGACAAGCAATCAATTAATTAATTTCAACTTTTGAATTAAGAGCGGGACGCTCCTAATTCGTTCTGAATGGTGTGCGCAATTTCTGAATTGGAGCGCGCCGTTGGAACCAATTTGTAAAACTGTATAAAGGCCTGCAAATTTATTTATTTATTTATAACAAGCAAATTTATTTGTTACAGGACATTATATTCCTTTAATTTCGTTTGGAAAAGAAAATCGAAACTTTGAAAAAGCACGTACATGTATGTACCAACTTTACAAAGGTGATGGAACCAACTGCCCTTTGATCCTTAACATATCCACGATTTAAAAAGTCGTACGATAATTTTGTATTTCAACCATGGAGGCACTGATGAATTGTTTCCGCTTCTGAAAAAAAAGCTACGGATGCGCGACCTGTTGCCTTTTGGGGGGGGGGGGGAGGGGGGCAGGGGGAAATCAGGATTTTTGTGGAGGACAAGTTCTACATAAATGGGTTTTTAGAAAGTGCAAGTCAGTGAGTGACGACACCGCGCCCCTATCCCTACTCCTTCCCATTGCATCAGGAACAGAATCCAGAATCACTGGCCATAGTGCTGGACTCTAGACAGTCCTTCACGAAATTGTTAAATGTTTGCACTTTAATTTTCCAAAAGATAATACTGCTCATGATTGGTACAGGGGAAGCAGTGGTGGTGGGTTTGTGGGGGGGGGGGGGGTGTTGGGGCTCGAGGTCATGTGCCAACGCTCAGAATTTAGGGAAGGAAAAATGAGAGTTAAAAAAGAAACTCACTGAGTGTCCCCTCCATAAAATGGAGCCCTCAAAAGTGTCTCTTGTAAGTCGGATCCCAGTTACCGCAACTGGGGGTGGGGTGGGCGGGGGGGGGGGGGGGAGAGAAAGTTACAAATGGTAAGCCACATGCAGGTATTGAAAAAAAATGACGTCATGTGCCAAACTGCTAAATGCACTTTGGTAAAGGAAAGTGTCATCAGTCGCAACACTCTACTGAGATTTTGAAATCTCTCCCACCCATTGAGAAAAATAAACGGCAGAAGGGCGAGAAGTACATATTTATTTTCATGCCTCACATATTGTTGCCAAATTCCTGATGATTCCGAAGCCAAAATATAAACACGCCATGTTAGATAAAGTTTGCAGGTGCTATTCGCTGAACTGCTATCCCATAAATTACCCTGAGCTGCACACCTGGCCGATCATAAATTACATATTTCTAGAAATCTAGGAGGTCCTTCTAGCCTGGAAATCCCTTCATGCCGATGCTGTACTATCAGCCAAGAGGTAAAAATAGGCTAACTTGCTGACTATTTGTTTCCTAGCTGTCACCGGTGCGAATCCATCGGCGCTCCTACAGAAAAAAAGATGCAGACGTGTTCTTCCCGCCAAAAACCTCAGGTATCCCGACGACTGATTTATGCCTCAGGTGTAAATATTTTGCGTTGGGCTTCTTTTTTTTAAACAGGTGTCAAACGAGTACCGCCCAGGAAGTGAAGAGTTACAGGTATAGGTGCAATTATGACATGGTAGCAGAGTTGACAACTGTTTTATGTCTCGGAATTGGGGAACAGACAAGAAAAGTAAATTTATTACATAAGTTATGCCCAGATAGACAAATACGAATTGATTGTTGTTAGGTCGATTAATTTTGTGTTTTTGACAGGGAAAGATGACTTTTCTCTTTTTCTTATATTCATTTTTGTGTCACCTCTTGACTTACAACATGGAGAAAAAAAAGAGCAGAATCACCAAACAGTAAATAATTACGTTCGCAAAATGTAGGTGTTCAAAAAAATTAGCAAATACTTTGAGCGAAAAAAAACACATGAGGTATGAACAAAATTGTCCTGAAAGCACATGAAGACTTCTTACTGGATTTTAAGATATCTACCAAGAACCTAGCTACAGCCTGCAACAGTTTGATCCTTTTTTTTTATAGTTATATAATACTTGCACGATCAAACTTGGGAATATAGCCGATAAAAGATTTTACTCAATCACAAACGCCCTTTGTTCTTGTTTCTTCAATGGAGATGGGGCTGTAGTTTGACACAATATGGTAACGCAAATGCATTAAGAAAGGTTACGATAAGGGGCGGTACAAACAGGGGAAAGAGGAGGTGATCCAAACGTCATTACGCATTCTATATACACATGAGTTGTTTTTTGTGTGCGACTTAAAGAAAAGTGGGGTAAAAAATCATGTTAATATTGGCGTAAAACGGCGGGGTGCAAACCACGGATCGAGCCCGTCTTGGTTGTAAGTTTTAAATTCTTCAATAATAAAAACACTGAATTTTCGTTCCCTTTGTAGTTAAATCTGGGTGATGTCGAAGGGTGTGTATTTGTGTTGACAGTGCATGGAACGGGTCAGGGAAGGATCCAGCCTTTTTTTTTGAGGGGGGGGGGGAGGTAGTGGGCCCGACACTCCTAAGGAGACGATATGATATGAACAAAGGTCTTGTTTCGAATGCTTGAGGGTGCTGTCTTTATCACAAATTATATTCCTGCGGAAAGAACTTAAAATGTTTTCTTTTTCCTTTTAATCAATGGAAACAGAACGGTGGAGAAATCCCCGGACTAGTCTGAACACAGACTCAATATGGCGGGCCATTTAAAGTATGATAACGGCCAGCGCGTAGATTGTCAGATTGACCTATAAAGGGTCACATTGACGTAACGGGGCTTAAGCTTCTGTGGGGCACCTGCCGAATGCATATTTTTATTTTTTTCAGGGGGTGGGAGTGAAGGCAGAGGATACACATTTTGCTCAATTCAAATTTTACGGGGGGGGGGGGGGGGGCACGTACCCTCCCCCCGTGCACCCCTCCTCCGTAGTTATGCAAAGAGGGGTCAACGTAATTAAAAATCTACGTGCGTACCAATATGGTGCTGCGTTAAGCGTGACGCATGAGTGTGCAGGAGAACTAAGACCAATCAAACTATTGGGGAGGCGGCACAGCCAAGACGCATAGCAACCAATAAGACGGTATTATTATTAGAAGCATGAGTCCGTTGCCTGTCATGTCACGTGTGTTATCAGGTCAGGTGCCTGGTCTATTCCAGGATCCCCTGGGCGTCGTCCCACCACAGAGAAATTCGTAAAGCGGGGTGGGAGGGGGGCGGGGGGGGGGGCGAGGCTCGAATGCATCAAGATATCCACCAGGTGCACTTTTTGTACATGATTCTGAGGAACTTGTTGCCTGAATAAAGATATCTCCTACTTCTGGAGAAACCTAAAGCCTTAATATTATTTAAAAAAATAAGCGGCCTGAAGTTTGGATCTTAACAAAAAAAAATTTCAGAGGCAAAATGACAGTGGTACCAGAAACGAACACAGGCATGACCTGGCATGTCATACTTCAGGTCAATCCAGTCAGAAAGCAGTTTGCACCAGTTTATTCATTTTCATGCCTTAATATTATAGTAGCCGGACTTTGTATTAGGCTTCATATTTAATTATACCCAAAGAAAAGTTGTTCTTTCTACCGTCAATCATATCCGAGATGGTCCGACAACATCTTCCAGCTTTATATTTGTTTAACCTTTCGCGAGCGGAGGGCCACTCACACCGTATGAAATACGGACACATTGGTTTAGTTGTATTACACATGCTATTAGGACAGAGACAGGTCACGTGTGAGAGTCAGAGTCCATATAAGGTAAAGTGGTCCAAATTTCAGATATAATGTGTAATACGTTCCGCTGCTTTGTCCAATTGGGGAACGTGTCCTTGCCCTGCGTGAGTGCCTCTTGTTACCAACTTGGTTAATACTGTCATCCCGCTGATTCAAGAGTGCGCTGCACTGAGACAAAACTCGAGGACCCGCGGCAGCGGGGCAAAAACAAAAATATCCTCATTTCATCTTGTCCGGTCACCTCATGATGGTTTGGAAAGAGATATTAAGGGTGCAACCGTGCAAAAAAAATCCCAAAGCCACTAGTGCTAAATGCCCATACTTAAAAAATTCTTTTAAAAATACTCAGAACTCTCACAGGTATTTAAGCTGCACAGAAAATGATGATCGACATGTCATCTTTCAATTTCTTTTCATTTTTTGGTGGGTTGACCATTGACTTTTCGAGAAATTCTCGCCCAAAGAGACGACCCCTATTTTCCCAAAGCGGAACGGTAGCCATCTTGAAAAACGATCCCTCCACAACATGGCAAAATAGCGCCACTTTCGAGCCAAATTGTATCCAAAATGCTCAGAATTGGAAGCCCCGAGTCCGGGCCAGAGGTTCATTGCCATATCTCTTCAATACCCCAATGTTATGGCTCTCAGAACTCTCTAATATAGAATATTTTGAGGGTATAACTTTTATTCATGAGCTCGGCGGATGGGTTTAGACCTATTTACAGGTGTGCACCCTTTAAGGAATCTGTTTTCTTCTTCGGGATGCGTCATTTCGTTGTTCTAAAACGCACTTATCATGAAATAATCATAGTTGGAAAGACCTTAAAAAGTTGAATAATTAGACTAGTGCGCATGATCCATATCTTGAAAAGTTGCGGTTGTCCTGTAATTATCGCGTGAGGAGTAATCCTGTGGTACAATGTTTGGGTCGTCAACATCAAACCGTTGGAGTTTTAGGTGTGATCCAAGGCAGACAAGGTTTGTGTTGTTGAATTTTAAATCAAACTTGGGGTTTGGGTGCTGTTCTTCAAACCCCATTTATTAACAACGACATTTTGCTTCTTGGTAATATTGATAGAAAAATATCGTAATCGTGTTTTTTTTTT